>NC_090745.1:67378329-67383329 GCF_036898095.1 Palaemon carinicauda | reverse complement strand
GGTAATGGCTGCTGATGACTCAGCAGGTAGACCTTTAGGCTCCTCCAAAATCCCCCATCCTTAGCTCACAGGATAGTAAGGTTGCAGACACTAAAGGAACTATCGAATTTGAGCGGAATCAAATCCAGTTTTGTTGATCACCTGACAGAGACGTCACCAATAGGCCACAACATCCCTGTTCTCCTATCCCTATAGTTCTTTAGACTCTAATATTCATAAATTTTACATTTTTAAAACAAGAATTTTAAAATAAGCAGAACAGTAGGACAGGTATAAGAAAACAAAACATCAAAAGCATCAGCAATGTCCAATGAGCACCCATCCTCCGTTGCAGACATAATAACCAAACTCCAATATTATTATTATTATTATTATTATTATTATTATTATTATTATTATTATTATTATTACTTGCTAACCTACAACTCTAGTTGGAAACGCAAGATACTATGAACTCAGGGGCTCCAACAGGGAAAATAGCCCTGTGAGGAGAGGAAACAAGGACAATTAGAATATTTTAAGAAGAGCAACATCTAAATAAATATTTCCTATATTAACTTTAAAAACTTTAACACAACAAGAGAAACAAACCAGATAGAATAGTGTGCCCGAGTGTACCCTCAAGCAAGAGAACTCTAACCCAAGACAGTGGAAGAACATAGTAGAGGGGCTATGGCAGCACACAAGATTAGAGAACAAATTCATGGTTTGATTTCAGAGTGTCCTCCTAGAAAAGGTGCTTACCATAGCTAAAGAGTCTTTTCTACCCTTACGAAGAGGAAAGTAGCCACTGAACAATTACAGTGCAGAACTTAACACCTTCGGTGTAGAAGTGCTGTTTGGTAATCTAAGTGTTGTCAGGTGTATGAGGACAGGAGAGAACCGATAAAGAAAATGCCTGACGGGTGTATGTGTACGCAAAGGGTAAATGAACCGTAACCAGATAGAAGGATCCTATGTAGTACTGCCTGGCCAGTCAAAGGACCCCAAAATTCTCTAGCGTAAGGAACGGATTGCATTCAGATTTGCAATATACTTAGAGTTTAGCTTTATTGCTGGTTTGATTAAGATTAATATTATAAGGAAGATAACTATCGATTATAACTTTTCTACTTAAATGTAACCGGGTATAATTTCACTCATTTCCAGGATAGAGCTGCTAAAAAAGAAACTGTTTAATGATTGTACGTGATTGTGTGAAGGGGGAAAAGGTGTTAATTGGGTGAGGTATAAGATTTGTAAAAAGAAACATTGTACTAGGGCAGGGGAAGCAAAAACAAATACACACCGGCTCAGCAGTTACCTTCAAAGGAAATGCTGTCGACTTTTTTGGTGAATGTTCGTTGTTTTCAACATAACACCTACGTCAGCAGATACCGAACGATTATACCGAAAACTTTCTGAAAATGCATGGATTTTTTTTTTTTTTTTTCTAGTGATGAGGTCTTAGATTTATTTGGGCATCATAAGAGGTCATCATTTTTGTTGTATATACAGTTGTCGTTGTAGCCGTTAGTGTTATCCATAACAATACGTTTATATCCATCCCGTCTATATAATCTTCTTTTAGCTTAGCATTTTTAAATAGATAATAATCCGTAATTCAAGATTCCTTACTCTCAGACCTTTCTATATAGAAAGATGTAAATCTTAGTTAATCTAATCGCTACTGAATAAATTGCTTATTTGTCCAAGATTCCCAGATCAGGAGTTACAGAGCCTTTGTTTGATATGTTTGCGTTGGGTGGAGCGAAACGATTTACGAAGCAACGAGGAACTATTCATTCTTTCTCTCTTTGCTTTGCAGTGTTAAGCAAGATGATGTTATCTAGAATCATATATTAACTTTTTCATACTGATATCTTAGGAATTATTTACAAATTGAAAATAAGCTTTATTCGGGCCCTTAAAAGATTTGATGTAATAATTTAGCGCTAGTTAATTTTTGTAATAAAATAATGGAAATATAAACAAACATCAACTCTCAATATGTGAACAAAGTTTAGAAAATCCTATTCCTTTTAAAACAGATTCCATTTTAAGATTTCCTTTGATTTTTAATTATATTTTAGATTTTGATGTTTAACTATTTCGTAGAGTATCGATTTAGGCCGTAGTTTAGTTTTGTAGTGAAGATTCCTGTTTAGGAAAGAAATACATAATATATATTCCTGAATGGTTACGCCTCCCTTTAAATCGAACAGCTTTTCTTTCTTAGTCTCACCCAAGTACCGACAATCCTCATAAAACTATCAAAGCAACTTCAATAAACTGTAATGTCTGAACAATGAACAAAAGCAAACTTTTTTTTTTAAATCTTATCATCTGTTAGGCACATAAATGTTATTTTTAATTTTGTTTGTTATTCCTGTTATTTATCAATTGTTATTTTTAAGAGCATAACTCTAATTATGCAGTTTATTCTATTCCATTCAAAGTAAAATCAAGCTATAAGAGTTCGCCGGTTATCCTATATTTTAAATACCATCAAGTTTTGATACAATTCTGTCTTTTATTTTGATCGCTTAACTCTCCCTTCTCTTGTTTTATTTATCCGCTTTTCTCGAAGATTTTCAAATGAGTTTTTCTTGCAGTGGTACGAGACGAATTCCCCGTCAGTTACTTCAAATCTCTCACCTTCTTTTTTAGGTTTTATACATGATTAATAACGTCTCTTTTCTTCGTCTTATAATTTTCTCTCTTTATTGTCTATAGCTGTCCCTTTTCATTTGTCTTAGATTACCATAAGCTTAAATACAAATTTGATTTCATTTACTTCCTTCTATATATTTGAATTTATATTTCTTTTATATATTGTACAGTATACGTTAAGTTGATAGGACGTTTTTTCACACATGCTTTTTTAGGTTTCTCGTTACCTTCGACCCTATGTGTTTTTGTTCGTAGTTCTGAATTTTAAACGGAAATATTTCGAGCACTACTTTGATGGGATCTTATTTATTCAGGTAGAGCACTTGTTTTAGGTACAAATCAAGCAGTCCTTCATAGAAGAACCCCATTTTATAGAAAGATCGTAGATAAACTGAATGAGTTTTAATAAAAGACCTGAGCATTTAGGCAGAGAATTTTAATTTCAAGTTCTTTTTTTAATTAACATTGCATATGCAATTCTATCTTTTTTTTCAAATTGTGCTTACACTTTTATAAACTGGTATTATCTGAAGCTGTTGAAGAAGGCTACTTTTGCTAACTTACAATAACCACGAAATGTTTTGAAATGTTTCTTTTCACAATATGCAGGTTACACGGAAATCATAAAAAAAAACAGAATTAGTTTTGTCTTAAGGGGAATGCTTCCATCGCTTTGGTCGTTGAAAAGTCGTTATTCACCTTAAGCCCTTCCATTACTTAGCATAAGGCTCTAGATTTATGAAAGCGTAAATAAAGGGAAAAAACAACAACAACAACAATAATAATAATAATAATAATAATAATAATAATAATAATAATAATAATAATAATAATAAACAGAGCCGTGGTTGCTTTCATTGTTAAATTCTAGATACTACAATGAGTAATTTACCATTTTCCAGAGCAGGCCGGTGGAGGTTATGATACCTTTAAAGTTCTTTCGAGGATCAAAAGTAGAATTGTTTCGACCTCTGCCATCATAATTTCGTTATGATTAATTAACGTAAGAAACATGTCACATACAAACAAACACTCGTCCACGCACATGTATTGACTTACATGTTATATAGAATATTTTGTAGATGAGGTCTTCACAAGGTACAGTTGAACGAAGTTTTACTGGAATACTTTGCTCTTAGAAATTGAACCCTGTGGCAGCTTAATGTGCGACTAGTTTCTGTGTCTAGTTAACCCCTCCCACCATCTCTATCAACTGTCCTTAAACTATCTGTGTGGTTTTGGGAATGTTTTATTCAATATAATATCGATGTTACAAATATGAGTATTATACCTACGAACCTGAAGTAGCTATTGCCACAATACATCAAAAGGTAGTGCAGTAGGTTGGCCAAGGCACCAGCGACCCGTTATGATAATACCGATAGAGAGTTATTGGGTCCTTTGACTGGCCAGACAGTATTACATTCGATCCCTCTCTCAGATTAGAGCTAATTTTTCCTTTGCCTACGCGTACACTGAATAGTCTGGCCTATGCCATCCACATGCTCCTCTGTCCTCATGCTATTGACAACACTAAGATTGCTAAACAATTCTTCAATCATAAGGTTAACTATTACACTATAACTGTTCAGTGCCTACTTTCCTTTTGGTGAAGGTAGAAAAGACTCTAGCTGTGGTAAGCACGTCTTCTAGGAGAAGGACATTTCAAAATCAAACCATTGTTCTTTAGTCTTCGGTACCATTATGGCCTCTGGACCATGGCCTTTCTTTATTTTGGGGTAGAGTTCTTTGACTTGAGGGTACACTCGAGCACACTATTTTATCATATTTCTCTTTCTCTTGTTATTTTGAAGTTATTACAGTTATACAGTATATGAAATATTTATTGTTGATGTTATTGTTCTTAACCTTCCTTTGTTGCATGTATCCTTATTTAATTTCCTCACTGAGCTATTTTCCTTGTAGGGGCACTTAGGCTTATAGCATTCTGCTTTTCCAACTAGGGTTGTAGCTTAGTAAATAATAATAATAATAATAATAATAATAATAATAATGATAAATAAGCTAACGGTTATTTTGTAGGCCAAATCATAAAAGTTCATCATAGAAATCGCAAACACTGTTGCTGACCTCAGGTTATGAAGCATCGTTCGGTGAGTCATTCAGTTCAAAATTTAAAGCCATTAACAACATCAGTCGTTTTGTGATTTTGTAAAATTCAGCCCTATGTCTTTATCATATATTCTTACAATTATATTATTTGTTCGCTAATTCCTGAATAAAGAAACAATATTATATCATGTGAAGCCGACCGCAAACATACCTAAATGCATTTAAACACATTGGGCTTAAGTTAATATAGAAGTTTACACATATACTTTTATCAT
>NC_090745.1:67348329-67365829 GCF_036898095.1 Palaemon carinicauda | reverse complement strand
TCATATTGATATAGAAATATGGAGAAGGTGAGTTTTTAACTATTTATTTATTTTTCTTATTTTGTAGGCGTCTTTATTAAGAAAAACATGACTAACCATGTGTTACTATTTTAAGAATACTGCATACATATGATGATGCACATGTTTTGTCATAAACGCACTTGCTACAGAGGAGAAAGTTTACATACTTCCTCAATGTCTTATTTCAATATTTTACCAACTCAAAACCCATACTTTACTCACGAAACATTCAGCAAACATGTTTCTGATGTCATTTGCTGCTAGTCCAGCTCGTATATTTAGAGGAGGTTCAAGCTCTTCTAATCCATTTATTTTTAAAGTATTTTTGAAATGAAAACCTTTGCGTTATATAACAATGTTACGAAGAATATTCGCCAACATTCATAGATACGTGGATGAGACAACGGGAAATCCTCCATTTGATACTTAAAATTCCAAATGTACACTCAACATACCTTTTTACTCTACTAAAACGATATTTGAATCCACTTTTTTTTTTTTTTTTTTTTACTTCATTGCCATCCTACATATAGTCATGTTAGGTTTTCATGTAATCCAAATTTTCCCTCAAATACATAAGACAAACATGGTTCCTGAAAACCGGGCAATAGTTTTGATTGGGGTAGAGGAAAGAATTTTTGGTCAAAATATCTCTAGAAAGGTGTACTTCGGGAAATGGTCGAATAAGTCTTTCCAATGCGCGCTAATGTTCTTCAATTGTTATTTTAGACATTTTAAATTATTACAAAAATTAGCATCCTTATATGCCTCTTTGGTCATTGGATATTCTTGATCGTCTCTTTCATAATAGGTAAAGATACAACAGGTCCCTCCTCTTTTCCATCTTGTGGCACACTACATATTGTTTTCAACATTTAAACATAAATGTAGGCGGAGACCCCGCAAATAAACGGTGTCGTCCGCAGTCACTGCGGGGCGGAGACCGCCTCGAGCTTGGGAAAAAATTGCATAGTATGAAAGGGGCCTTAAAGGCTTAAATACTGCGAGAAAACTGTGTCTAGTATTTAACTTTGTTCAGGGTGGAGGGCTGTAAGAGTCAAACTCCCAAACTGGTGTTTAATTGGGGGAGGGTTATGAAATATTCCTCTAGTTTTGGAATGTCTGTGGATATGAGTAATGTATAACCAAAAATGTAATAGAGACGATTTCTGAAAGCAGGGAACTTCACACAACATAAAAAATGAAATATTCATAAACAACAATAGAAGCGGGCACACGAAATTGTGTTGAAAGAGTGATATGAATAGAACACGAATTATGGAAAAGAGAAGAGTAAGACATATCCTCATGTTATTATTGGTCCTGTTGATATCTTTCTACCCAGAATTGAATGACTCGCAGAACATTCTTTCTGAAATGATCTTGGAGTAATTACATATGCTTTATGTCAATTATAATTACAATTACAATTAACTCTTCTTTTATAATCTCATAATTATAACTACAATTAAGAATGCAATGTTAATTATTATTACCCTGAGTCATATATTTTATTTGTTGCACAATTATAGTTTTTGCAGCTATCACTTATTCCATGTAAAACCCAAGGACAGTGCGGATTATTGAACAAAAGAAAAAAAAACACACAAATGAATTTGGTCTCCTTTTAAAAATAGTTTTTACAATAATTGTATGTTGTGAATTGTTAATTTTTTTTTTGTACTAATACAAAAGAAACTTCCTTTTAAAAATTTAGATATCACGTAGAAACTAACAAAGCATAAGTATTTTTCCTTATATGAACTAAATAGCAGACTGTAAGTATATATATTGAATGGAAAGATTAAAATGCCTTTGAAAAAATAAAACAAATACATTTCTGCTAACATCAGACTTCTATAGAAAAAAAAATTTCATAATATATACAACAGAATAATCTTCAATCCTTTTTTATACATATGGTAATATGGCTTATAATGTTTTCCCAAAATATTAGGAGGCAACTCCAAACCTCTTTATTGGAGTTAATCAAGAGGAGTTCTCGGAAGTTAGAGAGAGCAGACATTGCCCTATTCGTGGTATAGATGTTTCCTGCTTTAATTTAGTCTTTGAAAAAAAGTCAATTGTCATTACAGTTACGTTTACAATTAAATACAATTAGAATAATTACAATTAAATTTACCATTATATAGAAATGGATATTTGTAATTAGTTATGTTTCAATTAAATTACAGTTACAATTATAGTATTTTTAAAGCTAAGCCTGTCGGTAACACAATCGGCGAATTGTTTTATTGCATTAAGGGAAGTTTATCGAATTGTATTATCTTATATATTTGAGAGTAGTTACATCATATTTGTACGTATAATACTCATGCTCCAAACACCCATCTTACAATGAATTAAACAAACCAGTAACAAAATAATTGATAGATAATAGAAGTGATCGGCGGGGTTAATTGAACACTGGAATTTGGTGCGCAGTAAGGGTTTGACAGGTTGCCCTCTCTCAGAGCAAAGTGCAACAGGTGTTATGTAGTGTATGTCATTTGTACTGTAATACCTCAAGCGCCACGAGTATTGAAAGTAATGCAGCATAATATTGCCTAATTAGGATATGTTTAAATGGTAATTACAAGTGTAGTAGCCTATGTTATAGAGGTTTAAACTCTGTATGAGTTACCTCAAAGATAGGATTTGATTCTTCATACTTTTGTATTGCAGTAGGATCCAGTCTCGTAAGAGTGATGTTCATTTTCTATTTTCATACTCTTTTATACAAGAGTTTGTTTGCATAATCCCAATCGAGAGTCAAGACTCACTCAGAGTTGAAGGTTTACTGTAAAGCTTGCTAACATCAGTAGCAGTAATGCATATTATTTTTATTATTATTATTATTATTATTATTAGTATTATTATTATTATTATTATTATTATTATTATTATTATTATTACTTGCTAGACTACGACCCTAGTTGGAAAAGCAGGATGCTATAAGCTCAGGGTGCCAACAGGTAAAATAGTCTAGTGAGGGAAGGAAACAACGAAAAATTAAATATATTAGGAACAGTAACAACACTAAAATAGATATTTCCTACATAAACTATAAAAACTGTAACAAAACAATAGGAAGAGACATTAGCTAAAAAGGTAGGCCCAAGTGTACCCTCAAGCATAAGAACTCTAACCCAAGAGACAGTGGAAGACCATGGTACAGAGGCTATGGCAGTACACAAGACCAGAGAACAATAGTTTGATTTTGGAGTGTCCATCTCCTAGAAGAGCTACTCACCATAGCTAAAGAGCCTCTTCTACCCTTACCAAGAGGAAATTAGCCACTAAACACTTATACTGCAATAGTTAACCCCTTGGCTGAAGAAGAATTGTTTTGTAATCTCAGTGTTATTAGGTGTATGAGGACAGAGAAAAATCTGTAATGAACTGGCCAAACTATTCGGTGTACGTGTAGGCAAAGGGAAAGTGAGCGGTAACATGAAAAAAGGATCCAATATAGTACTGTCTGACCAGTCAAAGGACAACATAATACTCTGGTGCCCTGGCCAACCTACTACCTAGAGAAGAATAAACGACTTTTATAATTTAAACATATCATTTAATTCCAAACATTGGATGAGTTGGAGAAGAGAATGGGATTAACACAACTATAACAACCATTGCCTATTTCAGTTGAGTGAACTGCTATACTAATAGTAGTGATAGTGTTATTGGGATTTTGCAAGATCTTTTGTGCTTGAATTGGTCACAATTATATGGTAGTGTTGATCCTGTTGTCACTTTGAATGAGAATCTAGTCAACATAATTGATAGGCGTATCCCTTCTCGTGTGGTAAAGTACCGAGTGAAGGACAAACCGTGGTTCAATGATGACCGTAGACAAGCTTATTTGGAGAAGCAGGAGGCCTATCATTCATGGAAGGGTAATAGATCATATTTGACCTGGAATAACTATACTCAGCTTTGAACTTCTGCTCAGAGAGTTTGTACTTCAACTGAAAAGGAATACAATTTAACCATGAAAGAAACCCTTTCTGGTACAACTCAGGACCATAAATGGTGGTCTACCGTGAAATCTGCACTCTTTGGTGTAGATACAACAGTTCCTCCTCTAGTTATAGCAGATGGCTCAGTCCCTCACTGTCTAAAGGAAAAAGCAACCCTTTTGGCTGATGTGTTTGACAGTAAACTGAGTAATGAAAAACTTTAACTTCCTCATTTCTGTTTTCCAGAGGCCAAACTAACTAGTTTCGCTTTTCAATCTCGTGAAGTTAAAGCTCTGTTGATGTATCTTGATGCAAGAAGAGGAGCTTTTTGTTGGAGAATTGGTAATGTTACTCCTCTATGTAAATGTGTTTGTTGTAGCTGAAATCCAATTGATTCCCACCCAATTTCCATAACTCGCATATTATCTAAAGTTTTGAGCGTCTTCTGGCAAAACGTCTTAATAGGTTTGCTGAAGGTAATCGTCTATTCCCTAGTTTGCAATTTGGTTTTCTTAAAGGCCTTGGAGCATGTGGTACTCTTCTGACAATCTCCAATGCTGTACAAAAATCCCTTGATTGTGGTCAGGAAATTCGTATGATTGGCCTTGATTTTAGTGCTGCCTTTGACCGTGTTAATCATGAGGCTCTTCTTTTCAGACTCAAGCAGTTGGGAATGGGTGGGTCGCTTGCTTGATAGCATTATTATTGCCTTTTGAAGTAATAGATCTCAGAGGTGTTGTTGATGGACACCATAGTGAGTATACGAATTTGATATCTGGTGTTCCACAGGGTAGTGTTCTTGGCCCGTTACTTTTCATACTATATACACATGACATGTGGTTTGGCCTAGAAAACAAGCTTGTTTCATAGGCAGATGACGCTACTCTCTTTGCATCAATTCCATCCCCTGAATGTAGATATGGGGTTGGTGAATCCCTTAATAGAGATCTAGCTAAACTTAGTGTATGGTGCAAATTATGGTGTATGAAGTTGAATCCTAACAAAACTCAAAGTATGATTATAAGTAGGTCAAGGACAGTGGCTCCTCAACATCCGGATCTCAGTATTGATAATGTTTCTTTAACTTTTTATGACTCTTTTAAAATTTTAGGTGGGATTCTTGACAGCAAATTTACTTTTGGTCTGTGTTTTCTGCTATTGCACAAAAAATTGGCTTATTGAGAAAGTTTTTCAAGATATTCGGTGATCAATCTATTCAGATGAAGTGTTTTAATTCTTTCATTCTACATTGATTTGAGTATTGTTCTCCTGTCCGGTCTTCAGCTGCTGATTCTCATCTTAATTTATTGAACAGAAACTTACGGTCTATAAAATTTCTTATTCTTGATCTAGATATTAATGTTTAGCACATTCGTTCAATTAGTTCATTATGCTTGTTGCATAAGATTTTTCATAATTCTGACCATCCTTCACATTCAGATCTTCCTGGACAATTTCCTTCTGTTCGTAATACTAGGCAGGCAGTTATTTCTAATAGGCAGGCTTTCTCCATGATGAGGATCAATACTACACAGTATTCTAGAAGTTTTATTCCAGCTGTGACTAAGTGTTGGAATGATCCTCCTAATCAGGTAGTTGAAATAGTAGAGCTTAAAAAGTTCAAAGTTGTAGCAAATGTTTTTATGTTGAACAGGCTAACACGTCTTTTTATAGTTTATATGACATGTCTGTTTTGACGTTGTAACTGTTTTTAGAATGATTTATTGTTAATTTGTTCTCATCATTTATTTATTCATTTATTTCCTTTCCTCACTAGGCTATTTTTCCCTGTTGGAGCCCCTTGGCTTATAGCATCTTGCTTTTCCAACTAGGGTTGCAGCTTGGCTAGTAATGATAATAATAATAATTATTCTGTAGTCAACACCAAAGTAGGGAAGTCTGTGTTCAAGTGCACATAATTCGCTTCTTAGGTCAGTAATAATATTAATAAAAATAATAATAATAATAATACGTTTATTCCCATTATAGAATCGGTATTAATTACAGTTCATCAAAATAGTTGTTTACAGTATAAAAGTAAAAAATATAGAAAAAGAATTTTACAGTTTATTAACAAGCTTTCATCGTTAGTTAACTTTCACAATGATTATAAACTGATTGATAAAGAAATGTTTAAATTCCTCGGGATATAAAAGTTTTTTTGGTACTACTGAGCACCAAATAGAAAATCTTTTAGTTTCTCTTAAAAAAGGACGAGGTTATAAAATTTCTTTATTGAGATAGGTAATTTATTCCATGTTCTTGATCCCCTTACATTAAAATCTCTAGAGCCAGTATCTAAACTAGTTCTTGGAATGAACAACTCGTCTGTTTGTCTAGTTCGGCTGACCATTCTGTCATTTACTGTCCTTTATCTATCTAAAGCCATTTTAAAGAATTTATTATTGGTGTTGCATGATCATACTTCTTTGAAGAACCACCAGCTACTTTGGTTGCAAACGGTTTCAGCTTTTGTTCGCGGCTTAATTGAAATTTATTTGTAGTGCCCTATATATTATTACAATAATTAATCTGACTAAGAACTAAAGCTTCGACAATGATTATTCTAGACGCCTTATCAAAATGTCCTTTAACGCTGTAAATGTACATAAATCTAACAATCACTTTTTTTACAGAGGTTATCAATATGTTAAATGACATTGAACTGTCCATATAGACTCCGAGGTTCTTTACATATTTAACGGAAGAAATTTTTTTCACCATCGAAGTTGATTTTTACATCATTAGGTATTTGGGAATCATACTGATTAGTCCCAATAAACAATAATTGCGTCATTTCTGTATTTATCTATAAACCATTACTTTCGAAATACTGGTCAACTACGTTTAAACTTTGCTTATCACGGCTGACCAAGTCTGGTAGATTTTCCAGCTCTCCAAAGCAAAGAGTTGCGAGTCATCGGCAAAATGAGATAATGTGTAGTCAACAATTACATTCACCAAATCATTTAAAAATACCAATAATAATTTTGGCCAAAGTATTGCGCCCTGTGGAACACCATACGAGATAGGTAGTTTATCTGAAATATCGTCACCTATTTTCACAGATTGAGCTCGATTTGATAGATAACTTCTGAACCAGAAATCATCAATTCTATATAAAGTCATCTTAACAGTTTCTCATGATGAACACTATCAAATGCCTTTGAGAGGTCTAGTAGAGCTAATAGGGATATGTTTTTCTTATCTATATTCTTATAAATTGCAGAAGTTATTTTGAAAAACAACGATTTCGGTAGATAACTTGGTTTCAAAACCATTTTGCCTCATGGATATTAAATTGTTGTTTTCTAAGAATCTAGTTAATCCATTATCTACTATCTCTCTAAAATCTTTGACAAAATAAGCAACAGGGATGTGGGTCGATAATTGTCTACATCATCGATATCACGAGCTTTATGTAGAGGTGTTACCATAGTATATCCAGAGGTAGGGATATGAACCTGTAACTATCGAAGTGTTTACGATTATAGTTATGAAAAACACGATGACTGGCAGAGATTCTCTAATATTTTTTTTTTCTATTTGAAAAGTTATATTACATATCTTAAAATCACCATAATTTTCAGTATGATTACAGTATACACAGCATTTTTACATAAACATAAACCATCTAGATTAAATATTCACCAAATCACACTTTTTTTTATTTAAATTTTTCAATAATAAGAAATAATAGTTTCGATATTTGTTTACAAGAGCACGCTCTCCATTTACTCCAAAATTGTGCATTCCTGCCGATCTCCTCTTTTTCTACAGTAATTAGGAGGTTCTTCATATGCTGGGAAAGCAAAAAAATTAGCAAGATATGTTGCTGGAGGGGGTAGGGGGAGGGGTTGGTGAAGGAGGTACTAAACGACCTGGAACCGACGTCGTCAACATAGTCAATCAAAGAGAAGTTTGTGGCGTCAGGGACATTTAATTTATATTCAAAATATTTACTAAATTGAAAATGGAGCAATTACTCAAAAGTGTCACTATTTTTGCATTGTATATTTTATTTGGTAATACTTGACAATAAATCTTATTTTCTTAAGGAAACTGGCAGGCATCCTTAGACAGTGTAGCAATAGTCGTCTGGGAAAACTAGTCATTCTCCTTGTTTCTTTAAAGATACACTTTAATATGATTTATATGATATATTTACCAAATATGAAATATACATTTCACAAATAGTGACACTTTTGAGTAATTACTCCATTTTTAGTTTAGTATCTATTTTGATTACTTACCAAATGTACGCTGACGTCGCGAACTTCTCTTTGGTTGACTATGTTGGTGATGTCGGTTCATGGTCGCTAAGCACCTCCTCCACCAACACCTACCACTCCTCCCTCTTGCAACATATCTTGCTATTTTTTTGCTTTCCCAGCATTTAAAGAGCCTCCAAATTTCTATACAAATAGAAGAGAGCCGCAGGATTGCACAATTTTGTAGTGAATGGAGAGGGTACTCTTGTAAACATATACCAGAGTTACATACTTTTTTGTGAGCATTCCTTTCATTGTTTTTTCTTTTTATATAGATAATTTCTAACAGACACCGATCATAATGGAATTTGCACTTAAGGCATCTGTTCCTTCTTCCGTATGCCGTTTCTTCTGACCTAAACAGCATATAAATAACCAACGATCAATACAATGGCGTTATTATTATCCTTTTTTTGTTCTATATACATGTAACAGAACATTAATGTACTTAAATAAATTTGCCTGTTTATGTCACAAGTATGAAATAATACACTTTGGAAATATATCAATATTGTCTCTATGTACCTGCTAAAAAAAATTAAAAAAAAAATTGAATAGGTAAACTATTCAGCCACCTCGCAATTATCACATTTCTCACTGTTTCTGATATTCAAGATTTTCAGTCGATTATTGGTCGCAAAAGTTCCATGAGCATATTCAAAGGCAAACTCTCTCCCCATGATACCAATGAAAGGTTTGTTTTTGCTCTTCCATACCAATTCCCGGTCCAAAAGCAGATAACTCTCTTCATTTTTTGGGACATTCTCTGACCTTATAAAATTGCTATAATCTTTAGAACTTAAGTTAGGGAATTGTGTATGGCGTAAAACTTTTCTGATTACTTAAATTGCTACTGAATAAAATGATGATGACACAAATGAAACCTGGTTTATCACCTTCAAACCCAACAAAAAACTGATTCTCACCTTGCTATATAAATTACTCAAACCAATATCCTTCCACACATCATTAAGAGCTGTCAAACTGAAAATCACCAAGGACTTGAAATCAAAATCTATTATAACCAAATCCACCTTTTTCTTTCGACAAACAAAGAGTAATCTTTGGCCTGCCAGATATATCGGAAGATATGCATATTCATTTGAGCAAAGTACTTTTTTCAAAGGAGGCAGTGTGTGATATATACCAAACTTTCCGCAAAACTAGTGAATTGATAATAATAGCTCTTTGATATAGCATATCTATTAATATTTCAATATTTTGAGCAATGCAAGACCAATTTTCATCACATGTAACCTAAAAATCCCTATAATAGATTAAACTATGAATTTGTATACTTTCATCAGTTTTCAACCAACTGATTGGCCACATTTTTCGGTTTTCCATTTCCCAAACACAATTATATTAGTTTTGTCCTAGTTTAGCTGTGCACTTGTCGCAAATTTCAACCCTTGTATTTTGCTATAACATTCTCCTACTTAATCATCAGTTGTCAAGATCACGGATGAGTCCTCTGGAAAACCTTGCACACATATATTTACACTTGTGGATGGGTAAGCACTATTATCATGTTATTACTCATTATTGCTCTATACAAAGTTCTTAAAATATACAATATAACAACATTGATATAAGGCAGCCTTGCCTTACAGACCTTTTAATACAAAAAAGTGAACTCATAAATCCATTTACCAAGATACTACTTACGCAATCCTTATATAAAATTTTAACAAAAGCCACAAATTCAATTTCTTCATTACCTTAAAAACAAAATCCATATTCACCCTCTCAAAGGCCTTAGACTAATCTAAACTTGAAATTACCAAGCCTTCACTGTTTCGTTTTGCTTGAAAAATGACATCTCAAACCGTATCATTACAATTCACAATCGATCTTTCCTACACAGCACAATATTGTTCTGGGGATATAATCTTCCTATAACACATCTCAATATGTTTGCTAAAGCCTTAGCAAAAATTTTATAGTAAGTATTCAGTAGGGATATAGGTCTCCAATTTTTAAACAAGGATAAATCTCCAATTTTCACTAATAATTTTATTATATCCAAATATTGAATAAATCCTATTCTTCACAATCTTAATGTTGTCACAATTTATACAAGTTCTATGATTAATATCATAAAGTTAATGTAATTTTGTTTGTAATAATTTTAGCAAGCCATACTTTTCTAGGGACACCTTTCTACATAATTTGACAAAGAATTTTTTACATTGTAATTTTGTGCAGTTCCACCATACAAGTATGTTATCAAATATACCATTTTTCTGCTTTATAAACTGCCAAACATACACAAAGCTTTTTTCCGTTTCTTCAGAATCTATAACTTTAACATTTAAGTTCCAGCAATCTGTGCCATTTTTTTTAAACGTTTAATTTCAAAACAGCTATATTATGATCTAAAAATAAGTATTGGAATGGTGTGTGCAGATGTTATGTTGTTAAATAACTTTAAAATATATACCCTGTTTATTATGGATCCATAGTTTTCGAGCATATAAGGGTATTCTAATATTTTGTTTGTGAATTTGTAATGATCTTTCAAAGCAAGGTTTTTCACAAGAGTAGTCATATATATAGACAGTGAGGCTTTGTTATTATTACTACAATCTTTTGGGCACGTTATGCAGATGAAATCACCTTCAGAAATTAGATAATCATTATTACGTGGCAGGTAATACAACATTTTGTTTCTAAAAAAGTCTTCCCTTTCAGCAAATTTACTTCCACCAGATGGAGCATACACATTTATAATGGGTATAATGCATTTATTGTAACATACTCCTACACCAACAATTTTACCATTAGTATTCATCACCTTTGTTAAAAGTTTTCATTTGTTTTCTTATTTATACATATCATTGTACCTCCTTTTGAATTGATTGATGGATTCAACACTAAACTCATATAATTATTGAGATAACTCAAAACTGAAATATATTTAACATTGTTCTTCAATCAGCAGAATATCTATTTTATAGTATATGATAAAGGACACTACTTTCATTTGCTTAGTTACTTCATTTGAGTCATTAATATTTGTAGTGGCAACAGAAAGCGCCATTACCAGAACGAAAAAAGGGAAAATTACTTTTTCCTTCTATTTGCCAACCTATCTTTTCCACAAATTTTCTCTTCCTTTTTTTTTTCTTTTTTTTAGTGGATTTTCCTCTACTTAACTTTAATTTACCTAGTGTCTAAAGCTATATTCCACTGGCCTTTTGACATCACGTCTGAACCTTTATCATCATTCTTAATATCGTCGTCAATATCATTGACTTTATTCACCTCTACATCCATATCACATTCTTCAGTGGCGCCATCCACTGATTCATCAGTCCTATGCACTGAAACCGCTATATTGATTTCTTTAAGATTTCCCAGTTCTTCGTTTTTATCATCGTATACCAACCGTGTGTCACACAATCGTACATAGTTCATTTTGTGTACATACTATGCTTGTATCTTAGCTCTTTCCTCGCACTAAAAAGAGCCTGAATAAACATGTCTGGTTTTCTCACCGGTAACAGTGTTGATTTTGAACAGGATATTTCTTGTTGCCTTGAGCTTTTGTATATAAAGGAGAGTGTTCTGTAATAAACTCATTCAGTTGCTTTCATCCTGTCTTTGAGTCACAACCTTCTCTCGTCCCGTCACATTGGTGACCCCGGAAGTTGACTCGCTCCTCCCGCTCTCCAACCCCCTTCGCACCTCCATCGTTAGTACTATGGCTGACTCTACGGAAGTTGGTGCTGTGGCTGCCCCATTGAAACTTTCATCATTCACCAGTAAAGAGGCGTTTGCTTGGTTTCAGCGCGCAGAAGTCCAGTTTCGCATCACGGGCGTGACTCGCTCAACCACCAAAGCAGATTATGTTCTCGCGGCGATACTCGAGGACACCTTCCCGGAAATATTCGACTGGCTTTATGAACAAGGAGACACACCAATAGCGTATGACGCCCTCAAAACATACCTTCTGCAGCAGTACTCGCCGTCGCCAGCCGCCGTATAGCAAAGCTTTATCAGCTCTCTCAGCAACCATTGGAGGACCAAAGGGCTTCGCTTGCCCTCATGGAAATGGCCAGTATCTCTCGCCTGCAACATGCCGCAGACGACTCTCCTCGGGAGGTGAACGTACTTCGTGCCCTTTGGATACGCCATTTACCCGAACCTGTACGTGCTGCCATACCTGATGACAATGGTTTACCCATAAAGGACTTGATGACCAAAGCTGACGCCCTTATGGACAGCCACTTCAAGACCTCCATCAAACCTTCCACCCCTGACGAAGAGGACGCCTATTCAACGTCAACAGAAGCTGACATGAATGCCGTAGGACATACACGCCTACCCCGTGATATGCCGAAGCGGCGACAAAGCCACCCACCACCCACCACTCGCTCGCGCCCCAACCAACAACTTCTACAGCCACTTACTACCTCCCATCCGCCGCAGTTTTGCTATTACCACTTCAGATTCGGGGCAACCGCGAAGAAATGTGCCAAAGATTGTCGGTGGCCAGAAAATGTGTAAGTGTTTCTAATCTTTTCTTTTCACATGATGCAGGAACGGGCGTGCGATTTTTGGTAGACACGGGTGCTTGTCATTCTCTTTTGCCAAGGGGATTCTTCAGGACACGACGTAATCTGTCTACATCTGCCGACATCCGCTTTGTAGCTGCCAACGGATCTGCGATACCCACCTACTGTTATGAGAACCTCACATTATCGTTCGGAAATGGTAAATTTGATTGAAAGTTTCTCGTTGCTGACGTCACATTGCCAATCCTTGGTGCGGATTTCCTCTCTCATTTCCACCTTCTGGTCGATGTCACCCACTGACGATTGGTCAACGCAGACTGGTATTTGCCGACACCTCTTCAACCCGCCCCCTTCAACCTAGCTCTCCACATCAGCGCACCCACGGATGCCTATGCCCACCTCCTCACGTCGTACCCGGAAGTTTTCCGTCCAGAACTTAACCAAACACCCACGGCCCCTGCCAAGCACGGTATTTATCACCATATCATGACGGCGGGACTCGCAGTCTTCGCAAAATTCAGACGTCTGGCACCAGAACGATTGGCAGCCGCCAAACAGATGTTCACCGAAATGGAGGAAATGGGCCCATGGTCGTCACCTTTACACATTGTTCTGAAGAAAGACAGCTCTCTCCGTCCGTGCGGGATTACAGGCGCCTGAACATGCAAACAGAACCGGATTACTACCCCCTCCCAAACATCGCCGACGTGATCTCCTACCTGCACAAAGCGAAGGTTTTTTCTACGCTCGACCTAATGACGTGGTATTATCAGGTGCGTATTAACCCAGAAGACATCCCCAAGACTGCCATCACCACTCCGTTTGGTACATACACATTGAATTACTCCTGTTTTGGCCTTCGTAATGCCTGGACCAGGTTTCAACGTCTCATGAATGGCATCTTAGGGGACCTCCCTTTTTGTGTATGTTATGTGGAGGACATACTTGTGTTCTCCTCCTCAAAAGAGGAACACCTCCATCACCTGCGCATCGTGCTCGACCGCCTGCAACGAAATGGCCTTGTAGTCTGGTATGACAAGTGTACCTTTGGTGCCAACGAAGTGTCATTCTTAGGGCACCGCATCACTCCTGAAGGAGTCCATCCCCTCCCTGAGAAGGTAGCAGCCGTTCAGGACTTCCCCGCGCCCTCAACCGTCAAAGCTCTACAGGAATTCTTGGGCATGATCAACTATTATCACCGTTTTCTACCAGCCATTGCCGCCACTCTTGCTCCCCTCTACGCCTCCCTCAGGGGCAAGCAAAAGGACCGGAAGTGGGGTCCCCTTCAAGAAGCGGCCTTCTGCAATGCAAAGAAGGGCCTATCAACCCCTGCGGCTCTCACTTTTCCTATCCCACATGCCCCTCTCCTTCTCTCCACCGATGCCAACAACGTCGCTATTGGTGCAGTACTCGAGCAGGTGGTCAACAGCTTGCCCCGTCCATTGGCCCTCTTCAGCAGAAAACTGTCCAAGGCAGAATCGGGTTATTCTACCTTCGAACGCGAATTGCTGGCGGTGCACTTGGCTGTACGTCACTTTCGGCATTTCTTAGAAGGTACGCCCTTCGTCATTCGCACAGACCACATGCTTCTGGTGCACGCCGACATCTCTCCGCCGTGGCTGAATATATTTGCACTCTTCAATACGTCCCTGGGAAAATGAATCCCGTTGCCGATGCACTGTCAAGAAACACGTTGGCTGCCGTTCAACTGGGATTGGGTTACAAAGCCCTGGCTGAAGCTCAGCAACAGGATCCAGAGTATCAAGCATGTAAGACATCCTGCACGTCCCTCCGTTGGGAAGACTTCCCCTTCGAACAATCCAACACCACCCTCCTCTGTGACGTCAGTACTGGTAGACAGCGACCTTGGATTTCTGCTCCCATGCTCCGGCAGGTGTTTGATTTCATTCACGGCCGTTCACATCCCTTGTGCCGTTCTACCGCACAGCTGCTGAAGACGAAGTTCATTTGGCATGGCATTTCTAAGGATGCTAAGGATTGGGTCCACGCCTGTACTTCTTGCCAAACTTCCAAAGTACATCGACACGCGGATTCAGGAGTGGGCACCTTTCCTCAACCTCAGCGTCGTTTCGCACACATTCACATCGACGTTGTAGGCACCCTACCCACATCAAAAGGACATCGTTACCTGTTTACCGTCATCGACTGCTCCATTCGTTGGCCTGAAGCCATTCCCATGGAAACTGCAACGTCCGCCTCATGTACATCTGCCTTACTCTCAGGATGGATTGCAAGATTTGATATCTCTTAGCATATTACTTCTGACAGGGGTACCACTTTCACCTCTCAATTGTGGACATCATTAGCGAATCTCTTGGGCATCACCCTACATCAGACAACAGCCTACAACCCCGCTGCCAATGGAATGATTGAACGTTTTCATCGCTCCCTCAAAGCAGCTTTGATGTCCCACTGCAAGGATTCCAACTGGTTTACTCAGCTTCCCTGGGTTCTCCTGGGACTAAGGACCACTCCTAAAAACGCCCTCGACGTCTCGGCAGCTGAAATGGTGTATGGTGACCCGTTGGTCATCCCTGCCGAATTTTTTCCTTCTACAACCTCTTCCAACGATCTCCAGCGCATAGGTTACGTCGTGGGAAAATTTACTCCATGCCGCCAGACTTACAAGCCCCCAGCGATGCATCACATACCGACAGACTTGAACTCTGCAACGCACGTCTTCCTGCGCAACGACACTAGCGAGCCCCCACTAACGCCCCCTTACACGGGTCCTTTCCTTGTGATCCGACGCACTTCAAAAGCATTCCTACTAAACATTCGTGGCAAAGAAGACTGGGTCTCTA
This sequence comes from Palaemon carinicauda, assembly GCF_036898095.1. Taxonomy (NCBI): domain Eukaryota; kingdom Metazoa; phylum Arthropoda; class Malacostraca; order Decapoda; family Palaemonidae; genus Palaemon; species Palaemon carinicauda. The sequence continues at coordinate 67,350,230 of NC_090745.1, read as the reverse complement.
ATGATCGTCTAAAACCTGCTTATCTCCCGCCAGATGACCCGCCTACAGTTCGCCTCTCTAGATCAGGGGGCCCTATTTAACATCTACAGTATGTAATTTTTAGGGGGAGAGCCATGTACCAACCGTGTGTCACACAATCGTACATAGTTCATTTTGTGTATATATTATGCCTGTATCTTCGCTCTTCCCTAGCACTAAAAAGAGCCTGAATAAACATATCTGTTTTTCTCACCGGTAACAGTGTCGATTTTGAACAGGAAATTTCTTGTTGCCTTGAGCTTTTGTATATAAAGGAGAGTCACAACCTTCTCTCGGCCCGTCACAATCGTCAACGGGAGAGACACTTCCAATAGTGAAAGGAATACGAGGTTCATCTTGTGGTGGAAGCCTCTCATCCTCAGTTACATCTCTAACTTGAGAAGCACCTTCGGGTACATTTTTATTGCAAAAAGGTCACTGTCACTATCAGTTAAATTATCATCATTACTTGTAACATGACCCTCCAAGTCACGTTTTGATGGACAACATCAACATTCTTGGATAATGGAATGGTCACTAGTTGTTCTCCTACTGCTTCGCGTACATTTTCTATCTGGTCCTCTCCAAGGATGCCAGCTTCTTCTTCATCATTTCCTATATTATTTCCATAACATAGTTGTTCAGCATTTCCTTCATTATCTCTTGCCTGTTCAACATCAGGAGTACCATTTCATTTCGATATCCCCTTATCAAAATCCTTGCCGGACCTTATTGGGAAATAATTCAAATTGTAAATATTTAATTTAAAGCTGATATCCATATTACAGTTAACTGCTATATGAGTCTCTCTTCCGTACTTGTAACACGTTTTCTTTTCTGGCCATTATAAAGAAAAACAGCATTATAACATCAAATACTGATGGAGGATGCGATATTGTTCTTTAATCCCATTTTCACAGCGCGTGTTTTATTTTCCAGACCAATCGCTCTCCCATGAGAATAAGTATTATGTCTTTGATGGAGAACTTTCCCCTACTATTCGAGGACACTAATTAAAAGGGAGTCTTCAATATTGATATGTGTATAACGTGCTGATTCAAAAATATATACACTGCTTAAATTGACTACTAGGGCCTTTTCACCAATACCAAAATTAATCATTTTCTCTTCTTACTCTCGTATAAAAACATCAAAAAAATTTTCCTCAATAAGTTTCACAGCCACTCTGTTATTCGGTATTTTCTGAAATCCTCGTAAGTCTTTTTCACTTATTTTCAACTTACTGAATATGACATCACATGCCGACTCGTAATCAGGCCGACATGAAAACTTTAAATCAACTGTAGTCTTTGGTCTGAGTGTTGCAGACATAGGAATGTTGTTTTTCATCGTCCTCAAGTAGAAAACGCTCCTTTTTCTATAATGACGTTATATAGCCTGAGGTGACCTGAAACCTCCGGCCTGGCGATTACTTGGAGGTGTCTTGAGGCCAACTATATCTAATATAAGAAACTATGACACACACAAATTTACTTGAAAGCCTAATTAGTTTACTGACATCTTAAACACAAGCTTTAGTTAAAATTAACGAGAAAAACAAACTAAAAAATCGGTCTGAAAATCACAAAAAGAGGAGAGCGTTTACACAGTGTTTGTAAAAAACAGACACTTCTCACTTTAATAAATCTTAGTGGAATCTTATCATAGCCTGTAGAATTGCTTTCATTCAGATCTTTAATTGTAAGAATGATAGTTTCGACATCGACGAGCTGTGGTCTAAATCTTTGTTCATTATCATAAATAACCTCATTTGATTCTAAATTATATACGTTTCTCTCATCATTATGTTCTTGCGATTTTTCAAAGGCTCATTTCCCGACATTGGCAAAAATTTGTTATTAACTTTATTAGCTTTCTCAAAT
>NC_090745.1:67315829-67343329 GCF_036898095.1 Palaemon carinicauda | reverse complement strand
GCAGATTCAGTAAGTGGTCATGAGAGATATTTAATCTAATTTTGTTTTGAGAAACATTTCAGTCCTTGGACCCCCCCCCCTCCAAAAAAAAAAAAAAAAAAAAAAAAAAACATTAATTTGATTTCAGTTTTGAGAAATGATGAACCTGAATTTAAGGAAAATTAGTATACCTTTTTTTACTATTATTTTATGGAATGTTTATGTAACATTGTTTTACTCTACTACATATATTTTTTTATTACTATTTTGAGGAAAATTTTTGTAACATTGTTTTACTCTACTACATAAATTTTTTTTTATTATTATTTTGAGGAAAGTTTGTGTAACATTGTTTTACTCTACTACATATATTTTTTTATTATTATTTTGAGGAAAGTTTGTGTAACATTGTTTTACTCTACTACATATATTTTTTATTATTATTATTTTGAGGAAAGTTTGTATAACATTGTTTTACTCTACTACATATATTTTTTATTATTATTATTTTGAGGAAAGTTTGTGTAACATTGTTTTACTCTACTACATATATTTTTTTATTATGATTTTGAGGAATGTTTGTGTAACATTGTTTTACTCTACTATATATATTGATCTATATTAAAATGCCAAATACCATTTATTGTCGTTTTAATTAATCAGTAGTCTTTTAATGTTTAGTTGACCACTAGTCTAAAATCTGGCATAATTCTAGCATAAATCAATGATAAATCTAGCATCCTTTAGGTCTATTTAGCATAATTTCACGACAATTTTAGCATATTTTCTTTCTGAAGATTTGGAAACACTATTTCAGATATGGTTCACGTTTGCTTATATGAACCAGACCTTAAGGAACGGTATAGGAAGGGTAAAAGAATAAGTTGAAGACGTACAAAATTGGAATGTTCTTAGATGATGTGACCAGTATATCTTTCGAGATATATTTTAGGATAACTCCTCACATTGGTTATCAGGTGTAGTTGAACTTCAATCCAAAGACTTGGATGTATCAGCAGTGTAGTGTACACACACTATGAATGGTGTTTCAAAATGAGTGAAATTTTCGTTCCATAGTTAATTTTGTCTGCATAAAATGTATCTACTCTACTAAACGTTTGCATCAACTTAACTATAATTCATATAAGATTTTCTGATTAAGGTGTATATGCTGTATGTATATGCATATTTATTAGATAGCAAAGAAAATGTATGAAACTGGATGTGTTTATAACTGCTACCATAATCCACTGAAAACCATTTTTCCTTCAAGTTATGATTAAATTAAAGTCTTCCTTCATTTAAGATAGTTTCTTCTAGCAATATATTTTTCTTCACTTAACCTTTGTATACAGAATTTTGTAAAAACGAGTGAAAATTTCATATGTGCTGCTTGAAGGAACGTATATTTCTCCTCTTTTCATTCACGTTGAAAGGTTTCAACCATAAAAATTCGTTTCCATCCCTTTAGCAAGGAATTTTCCCATTAGATTTAAGTGTTCTGTCATTATAATGTCGCCTTGGGAACTGTTCCAGGTTTTAGCCGCCATTCTTGAGCCTTAACATGGTTTAGCTCTCAAGACAAATCGACTTACCGTAAAAGACATATTTTAAGCTTTTAAAGAAAATTGTTTACTCAATTTCACGGCACATTACTTCTGTTGTGCCTTGCATCAGAGCTTTCAGTTATACCAAACACTTCCCGGCCCTAGTGTACTTTTGCGAAAAATTATATGCTTGAAAGTCATGGATACACAGATGTCTGTATTTTCAGCAGAGGGCAATTAAAGGCAAAGGAAAAAAAAAAGGATGAAGTTATTCCTTCAATCTCATTGCTTATAGTCATTGTTTAGGGGACAAGTTAACAGAATTTACAAATTATGTTCATTGTGATAGTAATTGATTGTTATTAGGTCAACTGGCATCACAATTCTGGCTTAATCAAGCAGAAAACAAATTAGGGGTGGGTGTTTGTTTAAATTATTCAAAACATTCTACAATAATATAGTCAATATATGCTCTAGTGGTAAAAGTCAACCAATATTAAAATTTTATAGTTTATTTTTTGTGGAAATGCTACTGAGCTAATCAGGACTACAATTCTTCATATAATATTTGTTAAACTAGTGCTAAGCAAGTAAGTATTTTGCTCGTGTAGTTGCTTGTTCATGTGCACAAAGTTCATCAGTACTAGGGTTCTCCAGTAAATGTTTGTTGAGTAGTAATATTATCACAATTGTGTAGATATGTTTGATCACATGGTACTATGTTATGCAATATAAATACTGACGAGAATAATTTTCAATTATTACAAAAATAATAAATAATATTCATAAGTTAGACATTTCCCTCACTGGCTTTGGTTTGATTTATGCATATTCGCTACTAGTCCATCGTGTAAAGCAGAAGGTTTCTGTTTCCAGACTCCAAATGGGCTTTATATAGCGCATTGAATAAAAGAAAGGGTCAGCATGCACAAAATAGATTTGCATATCAATAACATTGTAGGGTAGTAATTATGAAGTTTGCAGGTAAAGGAGAACAAAATTTAGTTATATTATTCAGGAACCCGGTAAAGACGAAGAGATACTCAAGGCAGTTACGGGTTGCACAAGGAAAGTGGTGGATCATAAAAAAAAAAAGGAAAAATAAAGTGAACAAATGTAGTAGTAGTTTGTAATATAAGAGGAGACGTAAATAAGCTATTTATTTGTAACTTTCAAACCTCACAAAGAGGGATATCAGATCAAATGGTGACTGCCCTCAGGTGACACCAGGGAAATAGGATTACCTGGACCCATTAATGAGGATATAGAAGAGGGTGAAATAAAGGTATATTTGGAACGTTAGAATATTTAGGTGATCAATGTAGAAAGGGTGGGGTACAAGATTAAAAGAGATCAGTGTTTCAAGTCTCAGAAGATTAGACACCACAAACGCAAGTTAAAAATAGATAACTGTCTAAAATATGTGAAGAGCACATAGCAAAGAACCAATAAAAAATCCAGTTACAGATCAACTACGAATATAAATTCCTCAGGAAATCCTACCACGAGTTACAGAGGTTGTGAAGTACTTTAAAAAAAGTGGCTGAAAAAAAAAATGTAAAGGATAATAAAAAAATCCTATGTGATAAGTAAAAAAGGAAATAAAAAAAAACATTAGAAACAGGCACAAAGAAGGAGGTTAATTTCAATGCTTGATAACAGCCAGAAAGAGAAAAAACTTTCAAAAATATTATGCTGAAAGCTTGAAAAGAAATAAAATAAAACAATGATATTAGTTACCAGACTGAAGATAGGGACACTGTACTTGAAGAAAATTGAAAGTCAAAAATAATAAAAAGGACTTTTTAGATACAGTAAAATTGTGTAGATTCATCTGTGTGGTATAAATAATTCTGAGTAATGAGGAAGCGTCTGACAGCTATTCAATATTAATGCAGGAAAAAGTTGAAAGGAAAACGCCAGCTATTTTTGGTGTAACTGTTGACAATGCGTGACTGGAAAATACTAGAAAGGATTCAAATCTTAAAATCAAACCTGCACTTACTTAAAAGTGTGGCTCCCACGGGATGCTTAGCGTCTCAATGAATTCACACCATATGTTTCTTCCTTGTGCCATCTCTCTGAGCAGAACCAAATTTCAGATCCAACCTTCCTTGGCACTGTTATCAACCACGTTTCTTTTTCTATAACACGTCTTCTCCTGCCCACCAGCTTCCATTCAGGTATATCCAGGGCTTACTCATCTTTCCTTCTTAAAATATGCCCCATCCATCTCCATCTTGATAATGTAACTAAATCGTTTTCATTGGGTACCCATGGCACCTCCCCGAATTTGTTATATTTTGCTGCCATTTATTTCATAAAATTCCTCTCAATGCTTTAATCTCAAAGGCAAGAAATTTTGCATTAGTTATCGCAGTGCTGGAAGACGACTCGTGCTTCTGTAAGAAATGAAAAGTTGATATTGATTAGTTATGATTATATATCATTCCATTACATGCATGGAGGAATTTACAACCATCTGTCTGAGTTAAAACTGATATAATTAGCAAATAAAGCAAATATTTGCTGCGTAAGTGAAATGTTTTAGAATGAAGAGGATAAGCTAATATGTATAAACTACACAGTTCTACGAGAAGACGGAGTAGGTCATAGATTTGGAGGTATAATGATCCTTATCAAATGTAATACATATTATGTAGTTGATTATACCACGTAATACCCAAACGGGAACATTAAAATTCAGCAAGCTACTAATTAGAGGCCATTTAGCTTTAGTGAATACATATAACTGGAGTGACAGACTGACCAAAGAACAAGTTTATTAATATATTGACAAGATACTGATAAATTTTATGATATCCAGGGATTTTGATGCTCATCACTCCTTGTGACAGCCTGATATTACCGGAAATCAAAAAAATAATAGAGGGGAAGGGATATTAAAAGTATTCATTGAAACAATAATCTATATTTATTTACGTCGCCCCGATTCTCTTCTATAAAAACGATATTTTTTATCCATATATTTATGTTTTCCTACATCAGTTACAATTGTGAATTAATTCTACATAAAAGAACTTGCAGAAATTAATAGTCACTGTACACCAATTTTAACATACAGAGACTTATACATAGAACAAATAGAATTATGGAAAAGGAAGAGGTGGGTGATGGAAAATTTAGGTTAAAAAAAAATTAAATGTTTTATAATATAGACATGCTAAAAAAGGCAATTAATGTCCAATAGAACTGTTGATTTAAATATATTTATAAAACATTCAAATCTAGTGAAAGGAATATCAAACAAAATAGTAGGAAGGTAAGTATCAAAAGTTATAAGCCTTAGTGTAACAAGAAATGTAATAAAGAGGTGGAAGAAAGAAGGCGTTAAAAATGACATCGCTGAAAGAGAAGCAAGTATCAAAAGATTCAATAAAAGTATAAGGGAAAATGGACTAGATTACACCCATTTGGAAAATAACAAAATCAAGGGAATACTTGTTGAAGATTGTTATCCTCTAATTAATCATAGAAATAGATTGATTTTCCATCCCAAAGAAAAGGCTCGAATGCTCGTAAAAGCCTAAAGAAAAATATGTATTTGACAATTAATTTAGAGCCAGATGAAGAAATAATAGAATTGATTGAAATAAAGATAATAGCGCAATTAGGGAAAAAAAAGAAAATATTCTCAATGGATGAACAAGAATATTGTACCAAGGATGAAAGTTAAGAGATAATTCTTAACCAGTTTAACAGGAATATTTCAGAGGGTAAATTCCATCAAGTACAAATTTATTGAACAAAAGTTGAAAAATTATAAGCAATACTAACATATGAAAAATGAAGGGTTTGTCCTTGAATACACCTTGAAAACCTGACAAGCAACCAAAATGTTACAGACCAATCAGAATTGTTCTCTTGAATTAGACACCAACTGAATGAATGGTTCACAAATCGCGTTAATGAATAATAGAAAACAACGAATAACTGATATACTACCAAAGTGGATGCAGAAAACTAGATGTAGAGCCTACAATTGATCAGTTGGTAAATTTGCATCATGGGATAAGGATTGAAATGATAAAACGTAAAGGCAACGTAATAGTTTTGTTTAATTCACAAAGTGCTTACAATACAATTAACCATATAAACTTGTTGAATAAACTCGCAGTACTGACCGAGTGGTATCATGGAGTTGACTATTTTTTTTTTTCAAATATTGACAAAACGTGGTAAATGATAAAAATAAATCTTCAACTTTCCTCAAGGCTCAGTCGCAAGTCCTGCACTATTTGATAATACCATGAGTGATATACCAATCATTGAACTAGTAAAATGTTCTGAATTTCAGATAACATATGATCTTACCTAAAAAGTGCTAGTTTGCTCAAACATATAACTACATTCGAAAGGTTTTATCGATTGACTTGGAAAGGTGAAATTAAGATAATGTATTTTACAAGCAAAGAATTAAGATTCTCGCCACGAATTAATAAAATGGCAATAGTATGATTAAATTTTTTTTATAAATTTAGAGATTTAAGATTCGTATGCAAAAGTCCAATCCCTTACCCGAATACATCATAATGACCAATTAAGAACAATATACTACTAAAGACAGGATGTATTGAAGTGAATTTCTCCCAATACCTGGGAATCAGATATGAAAGCTTTATTAAGATTATTTGTATATTTGTAATAGGTATATTGAAAAAAAAAATAGAATAGGGATATTGCGATATGTTCTTCAGCAGCAAGGAGTATCTTAGAAAAACATGAGAAAATTTAAAATACTACTTTACGATTTGTACTGGGAACTAAGAATGCATAGCCAATTTTATTACTACAATTTAGGAATAGCATGATTCCAGAAAGATTCAGTATAATATACAAAATTATAGTTTTACTTCATAAAATGGAAACAGTTTCATAACAATAACCCACTGGTAATGAAAATTTAATCGGTAGAAGAGTAAACGGTAAAAACTTGAGTTACTTTAAAAGCAGAATTCATATTAAGAGTACAAGAGATAGTTATGTTATAGAAAGTAAAATTTATGATGTAACAGAAGGATAGAACATCCCTTGAATATGTTGGTATCGACTCAATGCATGACATAACCAGGAGCCAAAAACTAGTTTTGTTCAGTTCAGTAGAATAATAAAAGAGAAACTTTTCCAGTAATTTAACATATACAGTATATACTGATGGGTGAAAAAATAAAGTGAGGACACGAATGACCTTATTTTTTTTTTTTACTTTAGTTTCAGTTTAACGTCTATATCTACTCTAGGTACAAGGTCTAATATGAACAAGAGGCAATTACCTGTTCAGAGAGACTGTAATATGCAGATTCATTGACCTCTATTTCATTGATAAACATAAAGACACAATAGGATTTAAAGTATTAGTGCAAAATACACAGATGATGCCTATTGAAATGAATTATAAAAGTCATTGTGTACTGTCTATCTCAAGAGGAATCAAAGCCACAAGGGGATAATATGATCGAACTAGCAGAGGCAACCCTAAAACAAGGGCTACGCAATCAATGTGGTACCAACATTTATTTGTTGATGACGGAGAACGAAACTATACTAAAAAAGTGATATAAACATAGTAATAAATGAAGTAGGAGGCTATGTACGTTTAGCGGTACTCTGAAAGAGTTGTAGGAGGCTTATTGCAGAAATAGGAAAATAGAAACCTTGATGAGAAATTTGTGTAATAGTCACAAAAGGGTAAAACAATATTCATATATATTAAAAAGCATGTGGAGTGTAGTGGAAGATATTCTACACGTAATAATAAATTTTAAGAGATACTGCTTCGCTACGCCTTTACACATGTAGACTATCCAGCAACTCCTTTCTTAGAGAATTTTTGTTCGCAACAAGTCGCAAAAAGGGATGCCTGGATAGCTGCGAGACTCATCAACAGGATAAAAATAGAATTTAAAGTACTCAAATTGTACTTCACTTTGAATAACCTGCTGGGAAGACATGGATATAATGGTTTACAAAAAATGGTGAACAAATTAATTTTATCCCCTTTTAGGATAAAACTTATTTACTAAACATATAATGATCATCTGTACAAATAACAAGCCGGAAAAGGAAGGCTTCAAACCCACTTGTTTGCCCTTTCGTGAAGAGACTACATTTAATACTATGATGTATGCATGTTAATTAAGAAATCACCGGAGGTTTCGTAGGAATACTGATTAATGTAAAATCCTTAAAAAGTTTATGACTATGGTTTAACAAATACTGTATATACAATAGCAATGGAACTGGGAAAATAAATATTTCAATTTCACTAGCTGCATTGAATTGTTTCAATTTTTTGTCTCTATATTCTATTAGTTTTAAGAATGACCCTGATATCCTACTGGATTTGTTAACGGCCTCCTGTGCTCAAAACGGTTAAAGGGGTAATTAAGAAAGAAACTGCAACTTGTGATAGTATTTTAACTAAATCTAGCAATTTTGTAAGCATCATAATAATACCGAAAATTTCAGAATATAGATATAGTGAGCGAATTAATCATAAATAGTGAAATTATTGTGTGGTATACAGGCTTGTGAATTTACAACCAACCAACCAACAGGTGCCTTATTCATATATACTTAACATGGGATAGGGGCAGTTATGATAAAAAAAAAAAAACTTCATACACTGCAAAAATATTCTAATTATAAATTTCCATGACAGTTCAGAATTAATTATTGGCAACTAGATAGAAAAAATTCTTCAGAGATTTCATGAGATGCAAACATAGACAAATTATTTTTTATTATTCATAAAATTTACCATAGCAAACAGAGAAAAGGGACGGTTCTATTCAATTCCCGACCTTCATTCGTTATCAACTTCTTTTTTTAATTTCCCTCTCGATCATTATCTCATCAAGAATTACTCAGATGACTATTATCATAAGCATAAATTTCCCTTCGCAGATGAGGGCTTTGATGACGTCAAATTAGATAAAAATGGGGGACAGGGATATTTAATATGTTCAACAAGTCTTTGGCTTTTTATTTGCGACCTGCTGAAAACAAAGAGCGCATTTGTTTAGAAATAAACAATTCTCGAAGCTCACTTAATGAATATCAACCTCGGGTAAGGCAGCACATACAGGTTTGAGTAAGCTTTGTACCAAAAGGGCACGGAGTAGCATCACCTCTCGAAGAAAGCCGTCTGTGGCAGGTTGCAAACGAGTGATAACGGTCCTTTCCCTCAGGGTGAGCAAAGCTTTTTGGTCTCTCAACTGTTATTCAGACAACTGAAAAAGCTCGGCTATACGGGCTGATAGTGATGGCTAGGACTGTTCCAGGAGGTATGTTTAGATGGTGTTGTACGCTATTTAGGTTTCTAGTTACTCACAAAATCAATCAGATATTTCCGGGAAAGTGTCGTCGGGGATCCTCACTAGGACACAATCTGTTTTGGTACTTCACCGAGTCATGTACTTAATGCAAAACTAGGCCTCTGTGTGCTGAAGCCATGAAGATGTCTCTACTGGGGTAAGACGGTGTTTTCATGAGTGAGGTGTTGATAGGAGAGTAAAGGTTGAAGGGTGGTAACATCAAACAGTAATACACAGCAATCATGGGGAAGGCAGGAGAGAGCTGGTCACTCCGATGGTCACCAATATGTCAGAGCTGTTAGGTTGCAACTGAGAAGGGAGGTGAATGCAACTAAACTTTGTTATACAGACCTCAAGTTTTTATACCAGGAAAAGTGGTCAAGAACGTCATAGAGCAGATATAAGACAAAAAAAAGAAAACAGTAAAAGTGTAGTGCTCATGAGATTCGTGCATTACAGACAGGTTGAATGTTCATGCAAACCTTGCCTTACATTTTCACCTAACTTAGCACTCTATTCTTAAATTTAGTATTTCTATCAAGATGACTTCAAAATTTAACTAAAACTGTCCGTTGAAATATATATATATATATATATATATATATATATATATATATATATGTATGTATATATATATATATATATATATATATATATATATATATATATAAATATATATATATATATATATATATATATATATATATATATACAGTATATATATATATTTATAAATATATATAAATATATATATATATATATACACATATACATATGTATATGTATATATATATATATGCATTAAATATACATATATATATATATATATATATATATATATATATACATATATATATATATATATATATATATACATATAAATATATATATATATATATATATATATATGTATATATATATATGTATATATATATATATGTATATATATATATATATATATATATATATATAGTAATCCCAGAGCACATATGCTCCTACAATTTGCTAAAAGAAATAATGTTGATATCATGAACAAAAAATATATAAAGAAGGAACATAGGAAAGGAAATTATAGGGGCCCAAATGGAAAAATAATAAAAAAAAATGTCATTGATTTTATTCTTATTGACAATAGTTAATTTAGTCAATGATGTGACAGTGATAAATAAGTTAATGTCAACGGACAATAAAATTGTACATAGCAAAAGAGGAAAGTAATTTTAAGAGAGAAAGTGAACGCTACTGTAATAAGAGAAAAAAAAATTTGAGTTTAATTTAGCAATATAAATAGGTATTCCAAGCAACTTGAAGAAATGGAAGCATGTAAAGAAGAAATTAACATTAATGAAACAAAATTTCAATTGGAATCAGCGCAAAAGCTAGTTGGACAGTTTCCTCAACAAGATCAAAGAAAACTAAAAAAACGTCAATAAATAATAAAAAATAATAGAAATGTTGGGAAAATCCACGAGAAAAGAAATGGAATTAGCAGAAATATCCAAAACAACGTACAAACTAAAAACCCTAGACATTTGTAAACACAATCAGATCATAATTGAGGAAACATCAGAGAAATTTAAGAAGCATTGAAATAATGCAGATAATACTTGGAATTAGACATCAACAGATGTTGGTTTTAAAGGATTAAAATTAAAATTTTATCACAAATGATTTTGGAGTAATAAAAAGGGTTGAGGATATCTACAAAATATTTGGCAATAGTAATATAAGAAGTAACTTCGCCAATAAAAATAATAAAACACCTGAGCCGGTACTAAAAGAAACAGTAGGAGAAGTAAACAAAACGTTAAATGGTGTCGGTGTGAAGAGAGGTAAAGTGGTGCGAAAGGATGGCCTAACAATGATAGTATGCTCTATATATAAAGGTTGTAAAAAACTATCATGCTAATTCACAAATAGGGAAACACAATAGACTGAGATATTACCACCCAATAAGTTTAATATATAATATAATTACGAAAATCATATTAGGCCTAAGTGAAAGACTACTACACTTCACCCAACAAATAGAGCCGGAAGGCTTAAAAAGTGGGCATTAGACAAAGCACCATATCCATGTAATCAACAAGCTAATGAAAAAATCAGTAGAATATCACAAATTACTATGTATAGTATAGGCTATATAGACAATGAGAAAGTTTTTCATTCTGACAAAAGCGCAGCAGTAACGAATGCCCTTCAAACACAAGGAATCCTAAAATTACATTAAGATAGTGAGAGTCCGCCTCTCTCTTAAATTAAGACAGACAACAATTGTAATTTATGGACGAACCTTTAGAATTTTTTAATGAATATACGTAATTAAGATAGATCTAAGTGTTTCCTCAGGACAGGAGACAGAAATTTAAAAAAAATAGATACTCATGGGATGAAGAGATTAGAAAACAAAATGATATTATGAAAAGAAAAACTCCACTCTCTCTAAAACAAAAGTATTTAATTAGATGATCCTACCTGTTTTAACGATTGCGTTAGAAACTTGGATCCTTAAAAGATAAGGTAGCTATAACTCAAAGAGCTATGGAAATAATTATGATGGAAGTAACGTTAAGAGACAGGAAAACAGCAACACAATTGCGACAGAAAACTAAAATAGAACATATTCTAAACCCTTACCCCACAAAAAAAAAAAAAAAATAAGAACGAAAAAAAAATTGAAACAGACGTGGGCAGAAAATAGATGGATAATAAGAATGAAAGAATGGATAACTAGAAATTAGAAACATAACGGGAGAAGGATGAGACAATGGACTGACGAGCTACGATAATATATGGCTATAGACTGTCATAGATGGACCATGAACAGACGGCATGGAAGGACATATATGAAGGGTTTGTTCTGCAGTGTACTAATAACTGGTAATGATGATGACGATGATGAAATATAATCAGCTGCTCACTTCTTATTATCATTATATATATATATATATATATATATATATATATATATATATATATAAATATATATATATATATATATATATACATATATATATATATATAATATATATATACATACATATATATATATATATATATATATATATATATTTATATATATAAATATATATATATATATTATATATATATGTGTGTGTGTGTGTGTGTGTGCGTGTGTGTGTGTGTGTGTGTGTGTGTTTAATCTTAGTACCTGTAAGCAATCATTCATGGATGCATGTCTACATACAGTACTTGCATACAAAATTATGTATCATATATAAATAATTACATTCACACTTATATACAAACAAACAAACATAATGTTTCTACATCTCCGTGACATGTTTTTTTTGCATGTAAGAATGCAAATATACTCACATATATGCACAGGCTAATTGACATTATGTCATTAATTATTATTTAAGTTTGGATTTTAATGACGTCCATGACTTTTTAAAAGAACGTGGTGGTTATACAATATTTGTCGTAATTATCCGTTCTTATGAAGAACCTGAGTCTGATGCAAACTATTTCTCTGTTGCTTCTTCCCATGAAATAACTTGCATCCTAGATCATATACCTCGATGGATCCTGTCAACAGATGCTATTATTTATTTTTGTAAGAATATTACTGAAGATAAAGATGTAGGCCTACTACAAGAAGTAGCACAAAGCTCAAATTCTCATTAAGATTCTAATGAAGTATCTCTGCACTTTCAGACAAAGACTGAACCTGGTGTATCTAGAATTTACAGCCCAAAAGAGAACAGTTTCCAGCAGGCGAAAAGCACATAATGTTTCCATTTTACAGGATATTGAATTTGGCAACACTTCCAGAAAGACAGCAAGCGAAACAGAACAATATCAAAGGGAAAAAATATTGATTACAAGTGTCACCAAAATAACATTCGTATAGAAACAGAAAATACCAGTTTTTCAAACCACCCAATGCAGAGTCGAATCAACTGAAGAAGTAAATATAAACTCTTGTAAAACGCAAAACTTCCTCGTTGCAAAAAAAAAAAAAAAAAAAAAATAGATTAGTGAAATATGAAAGCAGAGCCTAGTCTATGAATTACATAGACGCGATGGTTATAACAGTATAATGTGGAACACATACGAACAAATATGATGTTTACATTTCGGTGATAGTATGAATATGACAGCGGCTGGGTTTTACATTGTTTGCTAATTATCTTGCAGATCAGTTGGTAAGATTTTCAGGTCAACAAGTGTGGATGAAATCAGGGTCCCAAATTAAGGGAAACCTGGATCTAAATAGTTTCTAAGAGGGAATCCCGTGAGAGTTGGCTTTAAATTATGGGCATCATGTACATCCCTTCGTTCTCTTCTTCTTGCAGACATTTTTTGGTTTTCATACAAATATATATATTTTTTGTTTTATGCTAGCCTTGGACAGGGTCCTAATGTGGTTATGTCTTTATATTAAGATAAATTTCCAACGTGGCTAGCGTTTAGTTTTGATATGCTACTCACATTTTTGACACTCTGGGAAGTGACACTATGGAGCCCAACACATGGTTAGAAAGGAAAAGGACCCTATGCAAGAAACTTTTGCTAAATATGAGTCTGTTATGAAGTGTAAAGACAATAAAGTATTTAGTGTTGCATGAGAATTTTCCTAAAGCAAAATGCACAAGGTTGGAGCAAGACTAAGGAAAATCTTACTTAGCTGGATATGTTCAACTCAATTATTGTCTAAAACCAACACATGGGAGGAAGATATATTTGATCAACATGTCTCTGCTCACATAATAAAAAAAAAAAACACCCAGTCCAAACAGGATGGTAGCCTCTATCGTCTTGGAATGTCAATGGCGAAATTGCAAATGTTTGGATTATATTTCAAAATCTGGATAATGGCATCACTGTTAAAATCTATAAGACATTAAGATATTGGTCTATGGGACGTTTAGCATGGTACCTGATCCTAAAAAAAAGAAAAAAAAGAAAAAAAATTACAACAGGATTTGCCAGCAGTACTGTTAGATACAATGACCACCAATGTTGGATTTAGGAATGTGATCAAGTAAATTCCATTATTTCCGTAAAATGTGAGCTGTCCCATTGCCCCAAGAATGCATGAAAAAGTACCTTAACCTCTTAGAATATTATATTGAAACATCTAGATATAGAAAAATGTAATTCAGGTTTCAATAAGGTTAATTTCGAAAGAATCGTATCTTTTTATCGAGTAGGTAATAATAGTGAATAGCTTCCTTTACATAGTACGAAAATATGCATGATAGCTTTCATCCGTCAATCTATCAATTAAAACTAATTATCAACCAATATGGGTAATTTGCTCTGAAGGAATAGACAGACTTGAAGTGCGTAGCTTAAATAGTATTTATTTTATCTTTATAGCAAATAGTATTAGTTCAAATAATAACTGACAAAATCCGGAAGCTATTTTCACTTTTTGAGCTACAGCTCCGAAATGAACTACAAAAAATAGTTGATAACTATATAATATTTGGATGCCTACTTATAAAGTGAACCATCTTTTTTTTACATTTGGTTAATACAAATTTTCTTTATGTGGATTCGACATCTGGTCTTTTCTAAATTCTAAGTAAATATGTTAATTCTAATATTATTAACTAAATTATCTATATACAAAAAAAGAATCTGTTTCATGGATATGAACCTGATATTTAGGCTCTGATGAAGAATCTCGGCAGAAACTATCATAAAAACTCCAGTAGATAATCATGGGCATTAATGGGTCATGTAATGACTTTAATATACTACGGAAAGTGCATTGGCGGTATAACCCCACTACGGTGTATATACAGTATACAGCATAAAATGTTAGGTCTCTTATCATACAAATGTACATCTATAGGCAATGGCTTGTAGTGTCATTTCGTCTAACGATAAGTTTATGATTGACAAACGACTAAGTGAAAGAAGGTTAATAATAAGAAATGAAGATAAGGAAATGCCAAAACTTGATTTGCGAAATGAACTTTGAAAATGAAAGATTAGAATTGATTCTCTTTTACTTCGCTATATGAATAACTAAAGTATTCACATTTACTACTCAGAGAGAGAGAGAGAGAGAGAGAGAGAGAGAGAGAGAGAGAGAGAGAGAGAGAGAGAGAGAGAGAGAGGAACCTATCTCTATGTTTTTTTTAGGGAATTACAAAGCTCAAGCTTCCTGGATGAAAAACCAAAAAAAAAATCTTTTTATTTAGCATTCATTACCTAAAACAAAAGCCTCTCTTGCAGAATTAAACATTAATCAAGTAAAAAAAAACACTTATCGATATATAATTAATAAAATCATATAAAAGAATATAACAAATTATTCATATAAGCCGATCAAAGAGAAATATCAATTCCAGTTTTTCATACTATCACTAAAGCTGATGGAACCGGCGACCAGTTACCGTTATCGAGCAATTGCCCAAGAAAAGCAGAGGGAGACAACTAATAGTGTTAGTTCAAATTTTGGATTTTTTTGTAAATACAATCACTTTAATTTAACTCACTGTTTTGCCCACACTATTATATATCAGTGGCATAATGCAATACTCTAAGATGTCGATTTGTTTTTCTTTTTGCATTGAAAAAAAATCATACTTCAAATTACTGAATTATCTCCAATTATAAAAATATTAGCTATATGTTGGTTACACATAGTCAAGATGTTATATATATAATTCAAATAGTTCAGTGTTACAAGAATTTCATAATAAGACAAGTAAAACCAATAAATACCATTTTCTAAATATAATGATATAAATAATAATAATAATAATAATAATAATAATAATAATAACTATTATTATTATTATTATTATTATTATTATTATTATTATTATCATTATTATTATTATTATTATTTAGTAACAAGTTGTTTTAGATAATTTGTCGATATATAAAATTAATTAAATTTTTAAGAGGTGGTTCGTCATTAATACTTAAGACCAGCAAAATTTATCTAATCCCCGCCACCTCATCGTTTTCCTCTTCTGTATCCCTCCTTTCTATGGTAGCCAAGTTCAAGCAATATAATCCATAATTGATAATATAACCTACTGTTTTTTACTATGTATATATCATTTAGTAATCTAGCAAAAAAAGTTATAAAAATTTTATATTATTTTCAAAAGAAAACATTTCCTAATTCTTTGCAGTCCACGAGGTCTAGTGTGAAACTTATCTTTTAGTAGGTGAACAAATGTAATATCAGGCGTGTTTGTTGATGAAATATTGGTAATAGTTTCATTCGACTAATAAATACCTGCAGATGAGTAAAAAGAAACACACGAAAGAGCACACGTTTATTCGCAAACTTACAAAGAAAACTAACGTTACTTCTTTGGTTACTTTAACTGACAAATCAAACCATTAAAACACCAACAGAAAAGGGGAACAGTCAATAAGGTAGAAATACTTAAGGAATAGTTTTCTGCAACTGCTGAGACGATACTAGTACGAAGACTTCAGGCTTGAGAACGTTGCAAAAGGGCGGCTGAAGTTCAGGTGAAACTGGCACGATGACCGAATTCGAAGGCGTCACAAAAACGGTTGGCATCAAAAAGGGACATCAGAAGTCTTCTTCCAAGGATTCGATGATACTTTTGAACGAAGGCAGGATACAGGTAGTGTTGGCTACTTCTTGTCTACATCTTGCCACTAGCAGGGATGGCTGGCTGCTTCAATTTGTCTCTTCTTCTCGGCCATAGCAGGATCTTTAAGCGATAGGATTTTGTTTACTGAAGGGAAGGTTAGAATCTGGCTCTATCAGACTTCTGCTCCTCTCAGTTTCTTATCTCTCTAGGACTTAGATCTTATCTGTTTCGGACATAGCTCCTCTCTTATCTTTCTTGGACAATTTCTTCTTGAAGTTTTTATACCCATGTATGGGGAGAGTTAATTACAGTGGGCAGTGGTCATATCCATAGAAGGAGTTCTTTTTAACAATTCTGCATCTCTATTGGCTTTCTCAAAAAACGGCCACTTCGATCACGCCATGGAAGCTTCTAGGAGAAATTTATGATGCAATCTGGACCACGTGTTAGTCGTAACAAGAAGGAAGCACGTGTCCTTCCATGATGACATATATCCTAAACAAGGATTTACCTCAGGCTCGGTTTCTCAAAATATGCTGACTCCGCTAATTAAAGGTACCCTGACCCTTGCACGACTTTTAGCCACGAATTTGTGGCACGAACTGGAAGATAAAAAAAAGAAAAAAAAAAAAATTACATCAGAATCACAGCTGACCTGTCCGCATTGACACGAACTGGCACGATGAGTTCACGACGAGTTCACGCATAGTTTGCGAATAGTTTGCGCACTTCCCGCATCGTCCCGACGAGTTCACGAAAAGTTCGCACATAATTCAAGACCCGGTCACGAAATTTTGTTTAGCCCTAAATTTTGAACATTTCAAAATTCTCGTCACGACATGCCACGATGTCACGACGGGTTTTTGAACACTTCAAGCCAGTTCACGACGAGTTCACGCCAGTTCACGACGAGTTCACGCCAGTTCACGACTTGAGTCGTGACAATGCACGCCACAAATTCGTGCAATTGTCAGCCTGGCTTAAGACGATGGCATCTTAGTCAAATCAGGACAGTTCCCTTATTACAGCAGGGGCTCTCAGCAAGGCTTGGTTTACTTTCAAAATGCTAGCGATTGTTGAGTGATGACGTTTTAAAAAACAAGACCGTTGTCGAATCTCGTCTTGCCTCACTGCTCACACTTTGGGAATAGACATTTTTGTCTTTTAAACGTCTTTAAAAGTATTATATCTACACATGACACGTTCCCCAAAAAGAAAAAAAGATCTACCAAAATAATTGTTTAATCGTAAATAATACACTCAAATTGAATTCTTTATTTTATTATTCAAATTAAAATGTTTATATATCAGTACTAAGGGAATTTTATCTACAACGAAAACAGGGTCTACACACATTTTTGTATAATAAAGGCTTTTTTAATGAATAGTGTAAAGGTATTTTACATGATCTTCAAGTTTAATCAATATAAATAAGGTCAATTTACAGAAAAAAAAAGAATATTCCCTTCTAATGTATCATATATATTTTTTTCGTTTTTGTGTCGGAGGCTGAAATTTGAATGAAGACAGCTTTTATAATATAAAAATGAAAATTTCTATGAAGCAAGTATACCCTCGTCAGAAAAGGGGAGAGGCGTACAATCGTTCTAAATGTTAATTTATGTTTACTCTGTCATTCTCAAATCGAAAAAACCTGGGTTGAAAATTCAAATTGTGCCGAAAAACTTGGTAGTATGAAAATGCAAAGTGACTGTGATGATGAAAATTATATGCACATTTCGCAATATCTAAAGGACAAATCTGTCGAAGAGTTGCTGAAGAGTAATGTAAAATGCTATTTTTCTTGTTATAAAAATATATCTGCAAAGGAATGTTAGACAAACTCCAAGAAAAATACAAGAAAAAAATTGAAACTTAATTGAATAAAAAGAATGGCAGCACTATTGCCTCAGACAGTCTGAACAAAGTCCCCCACAACAATCTCCATACTTTACTCAGAAATTTGGAGTACGGCTTGTTTCTTTTGTAACAACTTTAAAACTAAAAACCACCCATAACATATAGTTTCTGCATCATCAGTAGGTAAACATTTGTATTAAGCTGTGATCCCGAGTACTAATGCGGAATGGAAACTGAAATTGAGTGGATGTGTTGATCCAAGAGACTGCCATACCTATGACGATGCTTACTACAAGAAGTGCTTCAGCAGAAAGGTCGGCAATGTATTTAGAATCTGGTAATCAAGTAAAATGTATTGATTCTCGGTTGGAAGGTTTACTGTCAGGGAAAGCTGCCTCAATGACGGACGCAGAAAAATGTTACTGGAGAAGGTCACTCCAAATGTCTGAAAGAGACCGATATGATTTCCAGAAAGTCCTTAAAGTCACTTGTAGAAAATTACTTGTTTTATCTGGATTTAATGTTTACGACTCCAGAGTCCCACCCCCCAACCCCCGCCGAAAAAAAAATAATAAAAAAAAACAATATAAAAAAACTATCATGATGGTCAGTCAGTTACCCTTTGGTCTTGCATTCAGAAGAAACCTTCAATCTCAATATTAACTTTAAGATTATTTTTCAAGACGCCAACATTTTGTGAAATGGACGTTCTTAGGTTCAATTACGAAAAAGGAAATAACTAAAGAAATACGAGAAAAACTTTCATCTTTTATTAAATGGTTGATAACTGATTTTTTTTTTTTTTTTTTTTTTTGATAAAACATGTGTTAAGAACGATAATCTACTACAATAAGTAGACGGTCTTGCAGGAATTTTAATGTATGAACGCTAAAAGAAAGGCAATCAGTATTGCCATAAAAAAGATAGGCACACTCAGGAACTACTCCTTGAGTAAAAAGGCCTAAATCGTTTTTCACGTTGCTATAATAGCGGGGTTTTTACATAAGAAAAAAAAAATGATGTTTCTTGGGTATATGACACTTATATTCTGTTTTAAATAGATATTGGGAAAATAGGAATTTTTGTCAAGGTTCTACGATCACTTTCATAATGATAGAACTATGAGTCCATGCCAACAGAAAAGTAAGCTAGGATGACAGAACTTCAATATCTACAAAAGTTAAAGGCCATAACAACTTGCAAAGATCTGGCAGAAGCATTTACAAGCAAGGTATTCGGTAATTACCTGAAATATGATGAATTTCATATACTTTTTACTAGTTACGTGATCGTTATACGAGAAAAGAGGCATCATGTTATCGTTAAGTTTTCAACTACAAATAATCCATAAAGATCCATACGGTTTCCAGAAAATCCTCAAATCCACTCTTTGAAAATGAGCTGTCTTATACGGAACATGCCGAAGTCAGTCACTGATGCTCTGATTTTGCATTGAGAGGAAACCAGTGCAATTAAAACTTATGGACAACACCATCATCACAAGTGTGATTATGAAAAATGTTGCAATCTTACTCTTGTACCAAAGAAGAATTATTAGCTTACATATCTCACAAAGCCATCTATCATGCAGAAGATAAATACATAAACCTTGTAATAGCAAGGGGTACTAAAGTAACTTCTACCTATTGTGACCTAGGATTTCTTAAAAGTATCCAAGAAGAAGCCATTACTATAAAGATTCTTCATGCAGTTAGTGCTACAGAAACGGGTGCTAACAGACTATTTACGTTCACTCCACACACACACTGATGCTCTGGTACTTGTTGTAAGTCAATGAATAAATCTAACATCTCAGTCATTCATCATGGCAAAGTTTAGAACAGTAATTTCAATTGTTGATAATTATTGTTCCATCAAGTGCCACTTTGAAAGCATCTGCATTAACGGCAATTCACGGTCTTTCAGGCTGTGACACAACTAGTGCCTTTTTCGGTAAAGGCACATTCTCATACTGGGAGGCATTTGATATAGCAACTGAAGAGGCCTTTTTTAAGCATTGATGACACTTGGAACAAGTGAAGAACATTAGCAACACTTGGAACAAGTGAAGAAATATTTGGTGAAGTGCTAGAGAAACTTGAGAAGCTTATTTATTAAGACAACAAATCATGGTAAAATATAGGTATACTAACAGAACTTCGATGATATATATCTTGAAAGAAACAAATACCCTGTGAAAAGCTACCGCCCACCAAAAGTGCTCTAGTACCTTCACTCAAGAGAGTAAAATATCATGTCATGATATGGAATATGGATATTGAGGCAAAAACATTAAAATCCTCCAATTAATCATGGAAGGGTCATATTTAATGGGCAAATATTGACAAGCGTTTGTGATTTGCCTTGTGCTGCGAATAATATAATTCATCTAATCAGGTGTAACTATGTAGAAAGTCCGTAATCCCCCATGCAAATACTTGCCAAATAATTTACCATTTACAAAAATGTGTGTATGGGATGGGGATGAGGAGCTTTTTGACAATGATACACCAGATATGATAGAGAGAGACAGTGAAGATGAACTATAGATACTGTGTAGCAAAGAGTTGAATATTCTTTCATTTACTTTGTAGCTTACTCACATATTGGTGAATCATTATTCAATATTTTAGCTTATGTATGAATGTTTGATTTCCTACTGATATCATTCTAGCTATGGAGTGGCTATGTTCATTTTTTAATATTCTTTATAGTTCAGTTAAAAGAGAATCATAGGGAACAACATTTATATATATATATATATATATATGTATATGTATATATATACTATATATATATATATATATATATATGAATATATATATATATATATATATATACATATATATATATATATATATATATATATTTATTTATATGAACATATGTAAATATAATATATATATATATATATATATATTTATATATATATATATATATATATATATATATTTAACGACTAGCGAATTACATAAATTCCCCAGCTCTAAAACTCACCTGCTTTATATTACATAATCTAATACACAAGAGAAAACCCTCTGAGCTTTGAAAAAAAAATATGCAACTCCCAGACGGTAATATATATTAACTGAATGTCTAAATGTCTCTTTAAGCTATGTACAAAACAAAACTAGGTGATTACTTTATTTTAACCGAGAACTGTCCTTAAATCAACCTCTTACTTCAGTTCTTAGTCAGGGGACACGAACAAACCTCTGAAATAATTATTTGTGATCCGAATAATACGCACGTTACAAAAATAATTATATCCTATAAACAAAATTAGTAACAGAAAAAAGATAACAATAGGAATAAATCACTCGAAATATTAAATCTAAAGTAGACCTTAGATTAAGATAAAATGATAAATCGAGAAAATTATACAATCCCTTGTTTCACTATAAAATAATTTATGAAAATATCTAATTATGACAATTAATGAAAAAAGTTGAAAATTTAACACTAGAAAATAAATAAAATTTATACTAGCATATACGCAACTGTTACTCTTATATCCTTAGGCTCACACAATGTTACTGAACGGTTAATATAAAATAAATATACTTCCCTGTTTAATCTAATCTCACAGGGCCAGTTATAAAATCTTTACAATATCAATTCACTTACATTAACACACTTCACTTGTATTAACACAAATAATATCACCAACGTTTGAACAACACTATATATGGTATACATTGGAGAGAAATCACTATTCATGTTTGATAGGAAAACACTATTCACGTTTGAGAGGTATTATGTAGTGGTTGTATTAATGCTGGAAAGAGGACTGGCAGACATTAGCTCTTTCTGAGGGTAAGGTTGGATCTCTTCTGTCTCTTATGCATTGCTAGGCTCTTATATATCAACTTCATTCACTATAGAAACTTCTAATAAAGCATTCTCATAGGGTTTGGCCATGGCTCTAGCGGTGTAAGGTTGCCTACTTTGCATTGAGGAAGTAGTGAACTATCGTTGCATGCCGAGGCAATTCCGTCCACCTCCTCTTGTAACATTGAAAAAAAAGAGTAATTTTTAGTCTAGAATCTTCATGCATTGTCCAACCACGTGGAACCAGGATGTAATCCCTAGCTTTTGTGTTATACAGCATACCTTTTAACACATTATATAAGACTTTGTAACTGAACCTTGTGAAATGAAACTTCAATTCTTTAAAATAACATGATTTTACATATATGGAACTGAATAAAAATACAACTGAAGGAATGACGAAAGTCTTATGTAATTTATATACAATTCTATGTGAGTGGAATGCATCTTACGACCTGGCTATACATCTCATAAATACACTTATAAAATATGTGAATGAAATATTGTACTTTCATGTAGACCAGCTTCGTAAGATAGCTTCCCTCAAAAAGATTATTTATTCCATGCTTGAATCCACTGATCAAGCCTCAGATAAATAATACACAACCATTTTCTATTTACCGGATATATGCTTTACTTTAATACAATATAGTTGCAAGCATAACAACCATCTAGCTAAACTTTGATTATTATTCTTCATTTGATTAAGAAAGCTTGAGGATTGTGATCTGATTAACCATAATTTCTTAATTATATGGTCCATTTACATAAACTTCAAAATTCTTTATCTCTGTGACTAGCAAATAGCAGTTCCTTTTCAACTGTCAAGTCAGCTTGATGCTTCTTCGGCTTCTACGACATAAAACAGATAGGGTGAAGAATTACTTCCTTGCCTTCTTGCAATAGGACAGCTCTAATCCCTTTGTCCTATGCATCCACTTGAATAAGGAATTTCCTGTTAAAATCCAGTGCTTACAGTTTCGGTTTCGAAGTTGATATGGCTTTTATCCTGTCGAAGGATTCCCGGCACTTGCTGGTCCATACGAACTTCTTATTGGGGCTAGTCAAATATCTCACGGGACCGACTACAGCCGATTAATTCAGGCAAAACCATCTGCAGAATCCTGCCATCCATAAAAATTGTTGTAATCGCTTCCTCGTTATGGGGATTAATTTTGCCATAATCCTTTGACGATAGCGACTACCGAGGCGATTTTCCCTCTTCCGATTTCAAATCACAAATACCACACTGTTGCCTATGAAAAATTCACTCTTCTCCAGGTTAATTGTCAGATGTGCTCCTGGCCGCTTTTGAAACACCTTCTCCAGGATTCGGTGATGTTCATCCCAGGTTGACGAATATATTACAATATTGTTGAGATATACACCTACTCCTTCAATTGATCCTAGAAGATTATCCTTCACTCGTTGAAATGTAGCTGGTACAACCATTATAGCAAATGGCATGAATGTGGATTGATACAACCCAAACTGTTATCTAACCTGATAATAATTTTGGGTGTTCGTCCAAAGGAATTTGATAATAGCCTTTTAACAAATCAGTTTTAGAGACGAACCTCACTTGTCCAATGTTGTCGAGTAGTTGGTCTATAAATAGCAATAGATAATATTCAGCCACACTGATCGAATTCAACTTTCGATAGCCTGTACACATCCTAAAAGATCCATCTGTTTTTTTCTCTAGCAAGCATGGAGAACTGTGAAAAATAGTCCACTTCTTTTCTCGTGACTTCTTGGTGATATGGTGACAGTCGGTAAGCATGTTGTATGAATGGTCTTACCATAGTCTTAAGGTGTATCTCATGTCTTGTCAAGTTGGTTCGTTTCGGTACGTCTGAGACAATTTCAGGGAAACATTTAATCAATAGACTTATCTTTTCTTGCTGTTCCTTGTTCAAATGAATTAATTTTTATTCTTAGTTCTAAATGATGGACAAATTATTCACTCTCCTTACAGCTCCTACCTCATATCAGTCGTTGTCTTCCGTGGATGTAGTGGTTTGCACTATACACACTTGCGAAGCTTTGGTCTTGTTTTCATTTAATCATAAATTCAATAAGTTATCGTGTACCTTCGTTTGGCTTTTAATTCTTCCCGGGGTTTCGATAACGTAGGTCTGGTCAATGATCTTCTCCTAAATTCTGAAAGGTCCTTGGAACTTGTTGGTGGGAAGGAATCTCCTTATCGGTACTCCTGTTGTCCCACAGTAAACTATATATCCTAACTTTTCATATCAAACCTTTTCTTCAGTTTTCTTTGCTCGTTCTCAGCTTTTTAATTTCCTAATCTCGCCGATCCTTTTCCTCAATTTCTTGACATATCCTCCATCCGTTTCCTCTTGATCTTTCCATTTTTCTGCCAACATTTTAATCAGTCATTTTACTTCTCCTCCAAGCACTATTTCATTAGGGCTACATCCCATGATTTCTTGATACGCATTGCGTACCTCAAATAGCCTTAAAGGTAGTCGGATGTCCCATTCATTTCCTGTTTTGTTGCAGTACTTGGGTAGCATAATCTTTAGGGTTTGAGGAAATCTCTCTAATGTACCTTTGGTCTCCAAGTGATAAGCAGTAGACAGTTGTTGTCTCAAATCCAAAAGTTTCAACTCGTCCTGAAACAGTTTCGATGTGAAATTTGTTCCTCTCTCACTTTGGACGATTTCTGGAATAACAAACTTGGTAAAAATGTCTAGAAACTTTTTGGCAATTCTTTTGGCACCGATGTTCCTGATGGGTATGGCTTCTGGGTATCTCATCACTGGATACATCAAAGTTAACATATATTCGTAGCATTTCTTCATTCTTGGTAACGGTCCTACAATATCAATCATAGCAATGCTGAAGGGTTCCCCTCGTACTTCAATCGTCTGTAACGAAGCTTTTTTCATGCACTCTTTAGGTTTTCCAGCTATCTGACAAACGTGGCATGCAAGGGAAAACTGGCTCATATCCTTTTGCATGCCAGACCAGAAAAAGATTCTCATAATCTTCTTTGTCTTCTTTCTTATTCCCATGTGTCCCGTCTCATGCGCTACGACGATCACATGTCTTCTCAGCGTTGCAGGAGTCAATATCTGACAGTATATGTTCCATTCAGCATTTCAAGGGATACTGGCAAATCTATGATTCCTCATAATCAACCCATGCTAGAGGTAATAACTGGTGCGAGACCGCTGCACCTATGTCTCATTCACCAGACGGTACATTATTTCTTCTAAGTCCAAGGCTTCCTTGTTTTCTTGTTCATTCGTCTGTCATTCCTCTTCTTCCACACTCACTCGGGAGCTCTCCTCTTGTGTACTATTATGGGAAACCTCTTCTTACGCAAACAAGTTCTCTAAGTTCATCATTCCTTCAGTTCCTCTGTTTTCTTTTGCAACTACTTTCTTTGTCATAATCCTAGCTGTCACACAAACAGGCAACAATACGGTTATTCCTTCTCAAGTTTAGTCGTAGGACAATACTTCATTGGTTTCTTCGTTACAATGAGACAAGGCGCAAAACGCTGCTCCAACCACTTCATTTCCCATTAGGACTTCTACTCTTTGACAGCCAATTAATCCTTAACAGCAAAATCAAAATAACCTATCCCCAACTCGTATGACAGTTTCAAACAGCAAATAAGCGTAGGCTCCTAACCTCCTATTCCTTCAAAATGACAGAATGCCTGTGAGAGACTGTTCCAGCAACGGTTGTACACCTTGGGTCACCACACTATTATTACTACCTGTGTCACGCAATATCTTGACCGGGATATGCTCGCTACCATTCAGAGCAGCTAACATACCATCATAAATATACAGTTTATAGGTATACACGCTGTTTGAGGTTGTCATGTTCTTCGTGTGAACATTAACTGGTTTATTTTCCTTGTCGACCTTTCCCGTTTGATTCTTCGTCTTCATATTCTGTGGATTTGAATTATCCATAACCATTTGGGCGACTGCCTCCTGTTGGTTTGACCAACATTCCTTACTGATATGCCCTTTTATCCACACTTATAACAGACGATATTGATCTTCTGCACGTCTTTCACAACACCTTAAGGAGGACGATTCGGTGATTTTTTTTTTTGTGGTCCTATCACATTCTGCTTTGGAATAGCCCCAGGGTACTTCCGCTGTAACTATTGAACTTGTTCCCATAGTTATTACAGAACTGGTTTCTATGGTTCGGTGAATACTTGACACTTGGTCGGAGCGACGGTTGAAACTCCATAACAAGGAGGATTTACGACTGATAATATAATCTTCACTCAGTGAAGCAGCTTTATCAAGTTTATTCACCTCTTTCTCAAGCCCATTCAAATATGTTCAGGAATTCCTTGTAAATATTGTTTCAGTACTGTCAATCATCTACATCAGCCATCTCTCTCTCTTTTTCAGCCTCTTTTTATCTCTCATGACATTGTCGTACCTTGTAAAAGTGATCCAGGAAAAGCCACTCTCTCGTACCTTCCCAAACTTCAGACACTTTCATTAAAATATTCATGATTCATTTGATACACTTGCAGCACATTCGTCTTAACTTCTTGATACTCCTTTCTCTGATCCTGAGACAAGGCAAGATACACACTGCATCCTTTTCCAATAAGGACGCTCTGCAATAACACGGACTATTTATCTTCTGGCCATTCCATCGTCAATGCGACTGTTTCAAAATGATTGAAGAACTCGTTGGGAGCCTCTTCCGTGAATTTTGGAATCAACCACTGTGTTTTAGCCATATCAAACACGGGATCTCGCAAAGTAGCAGTCACACCTGTCTGAGATAATGACAACCTTGCACGAGCATTCAACAGTTCAAAATCCTTTGCATGTCCTGCTTCTCTCCCTCTCTCTCCTTCTTCCCACCTTGCATTTTCTCTTGCTTCCATTTCTCTTAGATGCCCTGCAATTTCTCTCGCTTCTTCCTATGTTACAATTTCTCCTGCCTCTTTTCTCTCACTTTTTTTTTTCATTTCCCTTGCATGTCTTACAATTTTTCTTGCCTCTTCTCTCTCTCTCTCTCTCTCTCTCTCTCTCTCTCTCTCTCTCTCTCTCTCTCTCTCTCTCTCTTCCCGTTCCTCCTGTTCTGCTATCATCTTCGCCTTAATCAAATTCTCTTCTGCTGCAATTTTTCTCATCCCAGCTTCTACATTCGTTTCTGCTTTCATTCCTTCAGTCTGTGGGTCATTTGGTACTTGCTTTTCTACAAATTCTGCTTCAGCCTTTTCAAAAAAGTCACCAGCTGCTGAAATATCTTTTTCTGGCAACTTTCCTGATTTTATGAACATTTCTAAGGATAGACACTTGATTAAGGCGTTAATCATTCCATTAGTTGCATGGGCACCACATGCCATTAAAATAGCGAGCCAT
>NC_090745.1:67286413-67300329 GCF_036898095.1 Palaemon carinicauda | reverse complement strand
ATTTGTCCAAGAAATCGTCTGGTGCATCTTTTATTTCCTTTTTTTTAATAAATTCACAAATAAGTTCAAAACATTTTTTCATTGTATCCCTTCGTACAATACAAACATCGAATCCATTTTTTTTAAAAATATATTCAAATATATCTTTTCTGTGGTAATTTGTATATAAATTTGTAGTTCTACATAAATCAATATTAAAATTTGGAAAAAATTCTTTTATATTTTTAAAATTACTTAACACACAAGCTTTATGAATAGTCTCAAAATATCGATCATATTTATTAAGTAATATAAAGGCCTGTAAAAATACAACATTCAATTTCTGGTTATCTTTTAAAGAATTTATATCAATTTTATTATATAAAGATATCAAGCGTCCATATGGATTATTATTTATAAAATTAGCAAATGCTCTATGATTATCGTGGCATTCATAATAACAATCATCTTTAAATGTCAATAATTTTTCTTTAATACAAGAAAATTGAATGGGACAGGGAATTACCATCGTTATATAGACACAATCTTCAAAATTTCTACCGCGTACTGCTGTTGTTACATGTTCTACACCATATCCACGAAAAATTTTATCATTGCTAGTAATTTTATATTCATCCGAAACCCGATAGTAAACATCATTACTTTTCTTCTTTAATAAAAACATGGTCTTTATAACTAAATGTTTAATTCAAGAGAATTGACCGATCAATATATACACGTATAATATATATGTATCTCTTGTTTTTGTTATATATATATATATATATAGGAAAAACGAATAATAATATTTTTTGTTTATTTAATATAAATTATTTATATTTGAATTTCATACAAAACAACGGATTCCTAATTAAAGGATTAATTAAAAATAAAAAGATAAGCAACGATTTCACACAAATAACATAATCATAACCCAATTCATAAATTTAGTATAGGAAACGTAAAACAAACAACCTATAGTTACGTTTTAATAAAAGCTTGATAATATTTAGTTTGAATGCATTCGAGGTGGAATACAGACCCACACTCAATACACTGATTATACATTAACCTGGATTTCTTATCCTTTTTCATAATTGTATTAAGGGTCTCGCAAGTTTTACATCTTATAAATTTCTTTACATAGGACCTTAAAATATTTTCCATATCATTTAATGTATACTTCCCACGCAGGACCAATTCATTGTTAGAGTTTATACTTGTATTAATACAACCAAGTTCAGATGAAATATATTGTAAAACGTGTGCATTTTCTCTATTCAAATTATAACAGGTTTCAAAAACATTTGAGTACAAAGTTTTTTTCCCGAATAAAACAATACAGGTTTTTTTATTTTAAACTTTTTGGTTGTTTTGTTTTTTTCGTTTATGGGTAATTTGCTTAATACAAAATTTAACATATCTTCATAACTATAATCGTCATTGCAACCATTTTTTGTGTTGATATCATTTAAAACAATTTTGTCTTTATTTTTCTTTGTTTTTTTTTATATTTTAAAAAATTATCTGCATCCTCCATAATTCAAAATGAATAAGCAAAATACGAGTAATTCTTTCTTATACCACTATCCTAATTTATTAAATAAAAAGTCAGAACACAATAAAGAAAATCCAACGTTATTATTAAAAGGTGAGGACAATATCGAGGAGGATTTATCTGAAGATTTTTTTCAAACGGATTTATCGGGCTTTGTAGAAGAATCACCTTTAGCGCCCGTTCTTTTTGTAATTGACTTTGATTATACTCTAGCTGTGTATGACGATATGTATATTTTAGAGAATAATTGTACTAACAATCTACGAAGTACTTATACTCGCCCCTTTATGCTAGAATTTTTAAATTTTATTAAATCTGTTAACACAAATAATGTGATTATTATGTGGACAGCAGGAACAGATTTATACATTAAGCAAAATCTTATATTATTGAATATTGCACATTATTTTGACCATGTTTTATCTAGAAAACATTGTCAAGAATCTAGTTTGAAATATAAAGGTAAATGTAAATCACACGCCTATCTTGTATCTTTGTTTCCCCAATATAAACGTATGCGATCAATTTTAATAGATAATTATGCACACAAAAATGGGTCTTCTACTGGTTATACAGAAATATTATCAGTTAAACCATTTGGGCTTTTAGATATTATAAAAATGTATGGGGCTTATAATATAAATCCTCTACATATAAATGATATTGAGAGTTTCATCATTTCTAAAGGAAAAGAAGGTACTAATTTTGTTACAAACAATTCACGCGGAAATAAAAAGGACAAAGAAAGTTTTTTTGGTGATATAACTTTATTGAATGTCATATTATTTTTACAGGAACGTTTTTTTGATTTATATTTTACGGGGGCAAATGATGATGTTAAAGAAAAACTATTATCAAAAAACCACGAAACCCCGCTTTATTTTTGTTATTTAATGACAATAGATTGGCGTGAAAAAATAGTTTTGGTCCCAATACAAAGGGAATGGGCAACATCCAGTGGATGTCGTCTTTTTGCTTACATTTTGAATTTCAAATAAATACATTTTACATTAAACTGGGTTAATTTTAATGGTAAAACCTTATGTGATACGTATGATCCTCATCATCATAAGGAAGTTTAAACGTCATTAACGACGTATCTAGTTCTTCGCTGGTTATCATTTTTTGTTTAATGTTGTTATCCTTCTTTGAGGGTGGTAATAATTTTTCTTTTTCTTCTTCGTTGATCATCAAGTTTTGTTCAATGTTGTTTTCCTCCTTTGAGGGTGGTAATAATTTTTCTTTTTCTTCTTCGTTGATCATCAAGTTTTGTTCAATGTTGTTTTCCTTCTTTGAGGGTGGTAATAATTTTTCTTTTTCTTCTTCGTTGATCATCAAGTTTTGTTGTAAAGAAGCCATTGTTTGTTTATATCTAATTAGTACTAGGCAGAAAAATGATGGTAGTCACCATAAAAAAGCAGCTTTCATATTGATATGTGATACCAAAAAATTTTTTTTAGATGAGGGGGGGGGGGAATTGTTATAAAAAAAATAAAACTAGAAAATTGTAGTGATCCAAAAAATAAAAAAAGGAAATGTGAAATATGTCAGGTTAAAAGGTTATTATGGGTAGATTGAACGAGTTATTTTTTTGCTTTGCGATATTTTTCATTATATACACTAGGAGATAGATAGATAAGTTCTGTTTTAGTGATGACTATTTGTTTAAAAAGGGTTTTTTTATTTTTTAAAATGACTGTATCTATAAGTAATAAAAAAAAAAGGACGAGGACATCTCGTATAATTGGTCCAAAGTGTCTTTTAGTAAGTTAAATTTAATAAAAATCATACCCTTATTTTCTTATTTTTCCTTAATCACAATTGCCAATTATCTTTAATAGGCTAAGAAATTTAACAAAATATGATCGTTTACATTAAATTATATACCCCATTGACGTTTACACTAAATATGCATTTTTAATACTAATTGTACGTTTTTCTTAAACGGCACCACATATATATATATATATATATATGTATATATATATATATATATGTATATATATATATATATATATATGTATATATATATATATGTATATGTATATATATATATATATATATATGTATATATATATATATATATATACGTATATATATATATATATATATATGTGTATATGTATATGTATTTTTGGGCTCAAGCCATGTCGTCCTGATGGAAGTTCCTATAGGGTAGCTTCCTAGGGTATATTACAACTACGGCGATATTCCCAGAGAATTTACCTTAAGGTACCAGAATTCTAACTCCTGGAGCGAGTATCCCTCGTGAAAGGGATATCGCGACATATCAGAGGACGTATTCTAGACACGTCACATGGCAATCTACTACCTAAATAGAGATTCGTCTCGTAAGAGGGAGATTGACGAGATACGAATTCGGGAAGAAAAAGGGGGGAGCCGCTCCCAAGGCCTCCCAATCCCCCGATTCGTATGCGTGCCTGGCGCCAATCCTGGCGCCATCTGTATTCCTTTTTGCGTAGCTGAACAACTCGGTGTTTTTTCCTGTTTTTCTCGCAAATCTTGGATTTATTCAGCTTTTCATGGCTTCTCCGTCTTCGTTGGCCTCGGATAAGTTGAGTATAGTGTCTGTTATGTATAAATGTAGGCTCTTGGTAAAATTTTGAGTGATTAATAGGATTAATCTTTGATACAAGAGCCGTAGCCTACCAGAGGTGTCCTGGACACTGTCACTCGCTAGGTATAAATTAGTTAGTCAGAGTGACATTCCTGGTTGTTTTGCTTAATAAATTTTAGCTATTTAGCGTTACATAGGATTTCCTTTCGTGCTTAGTATTATTT
Source organism: Palaemon carinicauda (assembly GCF_036898095.1). Classification (NCBI taxonomy): domain Eukaryota; kingdom Metazoa; phylum Arthropoda; class Malacostraca; order Decapoda; family Palaemonidae; genus Palaemon; species Palaemon carinicauda. The sequence goes on along the minus strand of NC_090745.1, from coordinate 67,295,990 downwards.
GGCGAAGTATTCGCCATTCTGGCCTACGCTAGGCCATGTAGCCTAGTCGTTTGGTCCTAGTACTTAATGCATGATTTTGGTTTTTCCGAGTGTAATTAAAAGTTTATTAAAGCTTTAGGCTATATTTCATACAATTTAGACTGTGTGGAATATTTCCAAGATTGTATACGTGAGAGTTTCGGTGAATTAGGTAATCGATTCTCTTGGTGCCTAGGTTAATTGCTTATGGAACCTTAGTATACTTTATTATTCTCCCCGGTTGCTTTCTTTTCTTCGGAGAAGGTATGCAATCCCTTTCCCTCTGTTTAAGCCTTGGGCTTATCCCTAAGTGGTTTTTTCCGAATTTATTTTCGATAAAACTATACTAGGGTGTTACTGTACCTTCCTGTTCCAGCAAAGTCTGGTTCAAAGAGGGACAGAACAACAGAGTTTTTTAGTCTGGTCCGTGTTGTCTGGCTTGGGGCAGAGTTCCCCTCGCTGACCTAACACTTTTAAAGGGAGCTTAGCTCCCTTAGGTCACTATCGAAGGTTTCTGTAGTATGATTCCTCCCTTTGTGATCGACCAGACTAAAGTCCTGTTGCTGTTCTTGGGGAGGATAAAATCTTCCCTTGGGAATAGCAACGCCTTCCTTGCTTTGGTGCTTTGGAAGCTGGCAAGTATTGCTGGCCCTTTCCCTTAGATCTCCCTTAGGCTAAGACAGAGTTCTTGGCTGCGGGTGATCTGTCACTAAAGCAAGGTTGGCAGGACCCTTTTGTCCCTTCCCCCTCTATCTCCGTAATGGCCTTGCCATTACTGTACTGTACGTCATTCTACTTCTGGACCTAGTATAGGTTGGGATGTGGAATTGACTAAGGCCATTGCCGGCCGGCTGAGATGCTGGCCGGCAAGGGCCTTATGTTTTCGAGTGCTGCCCGGACCTCTCTTGGTCCCTCATCCATGCCTGCCGACAGAGCCGGACGGCATTGGTCAAGGAAGCCAGAATTAAGTTTCTCCCCTTCCTTATATGCACTCTTTCGGTTGCCGGGCTTTGGGGGTCGTGTACACTCTTATCCCGGCATCCATTCTATTTTCTTCTAGTGCTGTACCTGTCCCGGCTGCCGGCCTATGAGGCAGACAGCCGGGCAGGTGTAGTCTTCTGGTTCTTTTGCTGCCGGCTGGCATTGGTCTTGTACCTTTGCCGGCCGGCTTATGTCAGTCCTTGTCTGCCGGTCACCAAGAGTGTGGCCGGCAGCTAGGTACTACCTTGTGTAGTTACTGGCCGGCAGTCATTGCCGGCCAACACTGGCTGTTGCTGGCTGGCAGTTACTGCCGACGGCACAAGCATTTGAACCAGAAGGCTGCCGCCCTATAGCTGTTAAGTAGTATACTTTAAAGCTAATTGTGGTGTGTGCCGGCCGGCAAAGGCAGGCCGGCACACATCCTCCTATACTGTACTAGTATTCTTCTGTATAGCATATACAGTAAGAAGAAAACTATAGTAAAAGTTTAGGTACAGCACTGTATCTTCTAACACTATTGTGTTTTCTTGCACAGCCCTTTGCTGTTGCCCTCAGACAGGAAGCAGAGTCTTCCCCGTCTATTATCCAGGATTTTAAAATCATTGCCTAGGTGTGAGCTCCACCTGTTTCCTCTGGAAACCTTGCATTGGTTACTCTAGTAGAGATAAACCAATTTTGATTTTATTATCTGGAAAGCTGCAACAATGGGTTGTGAGGGAAACACAAGTGTGTGTCTTTCCTTTATGAATTGTTATGCTATACTATGCATATCCAGTGATACATAGTTCACTTGATACTCATGGAAATTTTTTCTCTTTACAGGAGGACCCTCCGAAGTGCGGAAATGTTTTCTGCAATGTCCGTAGCAGGAACCTCTGCGGACATGAGTGTTGTAGGAGACACGCAGCATGCGCTGTCTCCAAGGATGATCTCCAGTATTGGGACCCTCAGGTATGTACTGTATGCACTAACCTGATTACTGAGGCTTTTGATTCCCCTAGAACGACGGAATCAAGGGATATAGCTAGGGAAAAGCTCCGTACTTGGGTAAGGGGCTTCAAGAAGAACACCTCTGGCCCTTATCTTCCTAGTGAGAAGATGAGGGCGTATCTTTTTCCCCAGGCATCAGCTGAAGCAGTGATTCCCCAGCCTCAAGAGGAGATCCCCCAAGACCTAGTCCAGGTGGACGAGGAAGTCGCAGATGCGATGCAAGACATCCAGTTGTGTGACAGGATGTCTGATGTGGACGAAGGTTTGGAAGAAGACCTCCTGGCAGAAGGTCAGGATCAAGTTCAAACCCCGGATGTCGCAGAGGATGGGGTCGACGAGGTGTCGGCTACTCCGGTTCAGATGCCGGAGCCCATCCCCTCAACATCCGCTGGTCTCCCAGTAGAACTGGGACAGGCCCTCTCTTCGATTGTTGGAATGATCCAACAAATGCAGAAGGAGAATCAGGAGAAGGCGGCTGCAATGGAACTGCGTATGCAGTCCCTAGCAGAATCACATGGGCCCCGGAAAAGGCTCAATGTGAAAGACCTTCCCATATGCTCAGACGCTAACCCATGGAGGTATGCTGAGCACATGCCAATGACGACTGGTAAGATCGTCATTTCGGATAAGCTGGGTTCAGTTCTCCTAGAGGAGGTAGAATTCTGGCCCAGCAAGGCATCATATCCGGACTGCTATGTCCGGCTGAGAAAAGAACCAGCTTCAAGGGAGGAGACAGAGCCGAAAGAGGTCATTATTATGGACCATGCTAAGGCTCAAGCCCTACTTTCATCCTCGATGAAAGAGAGGGGCTTCTCGAATTCGAAGGTAGCAGCATTGAGCAAGAAGCTCCCTTCTTTTGTGTCCTCTTCTGATAGAGCCTTCCCCTTTTTACAAAAAGGGTTTGCGGCTGTCCTAAAGGCAATCGAGGCCGGCAAGCCTTGCCCCTCCCTGGAGGAGTGTAAACCCTTGTCGCTGGCTCTGCCTATGGACCACAAGGACTGGAAGGATGTCCATCTGACATTCTCAGTGGGAAAGTTGGAGGCTGATATTGCCGGACGGCAATTCGGCGAGGACCTCCCCAAGTTGTCCGAATTTCTTTTACGAAGAGAGTTCGAGACAAAAGAAAGACTGGCTGCCTCAATGTCTCATCAGACTACTCTTGAGACGATGGCAAGTGACCCTAAGGTCCATGAAATGTTCATGGTTGTGGCTAAGTCTCACCTAGCCACAGTGACGAAGGACCTTTATGGCTTCGTCAAGGCAAGGAGAGCTTGCAGGGAGTTCGTGTTCACCGGGGCTTCGGTGAGACACGAGCCAAGGAAGTTAATATCCTCCAACATTTGGGGAAAAGACCTTTTCCCTACCGATGTGGTCAAAGAGGTTGTTGATAAGGCCGCCGTGGAGAATAGAAACCTTCTCCAGAAGTGGGGCCTGGCTATCAAAAGAAAATCTTCCCCGGATGAGGGTCCTCAACCTAAGAGGAAGAATATGAGGACTAGGCTACCGTCTCGGCCAGCCAAGCCTTATAGACAGCAACAGCAACTGCAATTGCCTTTGCCTCCAGTGCCCCAGATGGTGGCACAAACCCCGACTACTTTTCAGTGGGTACCCCAGGCTGTGCCAGGTCAGTCAACCACATTCACCCCAACGTTCGAAGGACAGTCTTCTTCCTTTCGTGCAAAGCCTAGAGGAGCAGCCAGAGGCTCGTCTAGGCGCCCCTCAAGGGGAAGGGGATTCAGAGGTGGTCGTGGTCAAGGAGGCAAGACCTCAGGACGGCAGTCCAAGTGAAACGATACCGGTAGGAGGGAGACTAATGAAATTTTGGGATCGCTGGACCTTCGATCCCTGGGCCCAAAGCCTACTCAAGAATGGACTGGGTTGGAGCTGGTACAGCACTCCACCCCCATGCCTTCGGTTTTTCCAACACTCCACCCCCATTTTGGAGGAGTACGTTCAAGAACTGTTGGAGAAAAATGTGATCCGAAAGGTGAAGTCCATCAAATTCCAAGGGAGGCTGTTTTGTGTTCCCAAGAAAGACTCGGAAAAGCTCAGAGTCATTCTGGACTTGTCACCACTCAACAAGTTCATAGTGAATTGCAAATTCAAGATGCTAACACTGCAACACATAAGGACCTTACTGCCCAAGAGGGCATACTCAGTCTCTATAGACTTGTCAGACGCCTATTGGCACATCCCGATCAGCCGTCGACTCTCCCCCTACCTAGGGTTCAGGCTACAACGGAAACTGTACGCCTTCAGAGCCATGCCATTCGGGCTAAACATAGCCCCAAGGATTTTCACGAAGCTTGCGAGCGCAGCTCTCAAACAATTACGCCTAAAGGGAATTCAGGTAGTAGCCTACCTGGACGACTGGCTGGTGTGGGCAGCATCCGAGACCGAATGCTTACAAGCTTCCAGTCAGGTGATCCAGTTCCTAGAGTACCTAGGCTTCAAGATCAACAAGAAAAAGTCTCGACTTTCTCCATCCCAAAAGTTCCAGTGGCTGGGAATCCACTGGGACCTTTTGTCACACAGTTTCTCCATCCCAATGAAGAAAAGGAAGGAGATAGCGGGCTCTGTCAAGAGACTTCTAGATTCCAAATGGATATCAAGACGCGAACAGGAGAGGGTACTAGGCTCTCTCCAGTTTGCTTCAGTGACAGACCCAGTGCTAAGAGCACAGCTAAAGGATGCAACCGGAGTTTGGAGAAGGTATGCATCAAACGCGCGAAGAGACCTGAGAAGACCAGTGCCGCCTCGGCTACGTACTCTTCTCAGACCTTGGTCCCAAGCCAGACATCTAAAGAAGTCGGTTCTTCTTCAGCCACCTCCCCCGTCGATGACGATTCACTCAGACGCCTCAAAGGAGGGATGGGGAGGTCACTCTCATCGGAAAAAAGTCCAGGGGACTTGGTCCAAGCTATTCAGGACCTTTCATATAAACTTTCTAGAAGCTATGGCAGTGCTCCTTACCTTAAAGAAAGTCTCCCCGCGTCACTCGATCCACATAAGATTGGTGACAGACAGCGAGGTGGTTGTGAGATGCTTGAATCGACAAGGGTCGAGGTCACCACCTCTCAACCAAGTGATGTTAGCCATTTTCCGATTGGCAGAAAAGAAGAAGTGGTACCTGTCGGCAGTTCACCTTCAAGGAGTCCGCAATGTGACAGCGGACGCTCTATCCAGGTTCACACCGATAGAGTCGGAATGGTCCTTAGACGCAGGATCATTTTCCTTCATTCTGAATCAAGTCCCAGAACTGCAAATAGACCTCTTTGCGACGAAAGACAACAAGAAGTTGCCCCTGTACGTGTCCCCGTACGAGGACCCCTTAGCGGAAGCAGTGGACGCAATGTCCCTCGACTGGAACAGGTGGTCCAGGATTTATCTGTTCCCTCCTCACAACCTTCTGTTGAGGGTCCTCAACAAACTGAGATCCTTCAAGGGGGGTAGCGGCAATAGTGGCCCACAAGTGGGCGAACAGTATGTGGTTCCCCTTGGCGTTGGAACTACAGATGAAGTTCGTGCCGCTACCACATCCAGTTCTGACCCAGCGAGTCCAGAAGTCGACTGTCTGCGCTTCATTACAGAAAACCCAGACCCTGCAGCTCATGATTTTCTCGCCCTAGCGGTGAGAAAGCGTTTCGGGATTTCGAGAGCTAGCATAGACTTCCTAGAGGAATACAAGTGCAAATCGACTAGAAGGCAATATGAGTCATCTTGGAGAAAGTGGGTGGCCTTTGTAAAGGCAAAGAATCCGCAGGAGATCTCAACAGACTTCTGCTTATCTTTCTTCATCCACCTCCATGGCCAAGGATTGGCAGCTAACACGATTTCAGTATGTAAATCGGCTTTGATGAGACCCATTTTATTTGCCTTCCAGATCGACCTAGGTAACGAGATCTTTAATAAAGTTCCGAAAGCCTGCGCTAGGCTCAGACCTTCAGCACCTCCAAAGCCCATTTCATGGTCTTTAGACAAAGTTCTTCATTTCGCCTCCCTGTTGAGCAATGAAGAATGTGCGTTAAAGGATTTAACGCAAAAAGTTATTTTCCTATTTGCACTCGCGTCCGGGGCCAGGGTTAGTGAGATCGTAGCCCTCTCGAGAGAGGCAGGTCGTGTTCAGTTCCTGGATGGGGGGGAGCTGAACCTGTTTCCGGATCCTACGTTTCTCGCCAAGAATGAGTTACCCACCAACAGGTGGGGTCCCTGGAGAATCTGCCCTCTGAAAGAAGATGCATCTCTATGTCCAGTAGAATGCCTAAAGGTCTATCTTCGTAGAACTTCAGACTTCAAGGGTAGTCAACTATTCAGGGGAGAAACATCAGGCTCAAATTTATCTCTGAATCAACTCAGAGCGAAAATGACATATTTTATTCGCAGAGCGGATCCTGACAGTACACCCGCAGGTCACGATCCGAGGAAAGTTGCCTCATCCCTAAATTTCTTTAATTGTATGGATTTTGAACATCTCCGTTCATACACGGGCTGGAAATCTTCCAGGGTGTTCTTTCGCCACTATGCGAAGCAAGTAGAGGAACTTAAGAGATCTGTGGTAGCAGTGGGTCGTGTAGTTAACCCTACTGTTTAACTCTGCGAGGAACAGTGATCTTAATTGGGACGATTAAGTCCAGGGTGAGTGTGTAGGTACATACTGTACTACAAACTAAAATGAGGGCACCAAGTGCCCATACAGACTGTTCCTTCCTTCAAAGGTGAACCTCGCATAAGTTCAGACATGTGTGCCAAGCGTTTCTAACGCTAATGTGATTGATTTGTAATACAGATTTTTTATGACTTGATACCTTGGTATCTCATTAAAGTGGTGTTTAATGGTTTTTCTTTCAGATAAACAAGTTCTGTTTACTATCATACTTATGCTTAAAGTTTTGGGTTATCCCCTTTTATATAAATATATATATTTGTTGTTAACCTGTCTGTTTATTATCTGTCAATAAACTTGTTCTTGAGAACCTTGCGTCTCTTTCACCTGTGTCAATTTATTGGTATAATTGAGCATTTAAATTCTATGTATCTTATCTGGGATAATTCTGATAGAATTGTTCTGTTTTGCAAGCTATGTTGCATTGGTTTATGTAAGTCCCCTAATGGGAGGACTCCGTCCCATAAAGGGACGAGGGCGGTTTTATTAGTTTCTTCCTATGCGGATATAAACCTTTGTCCAATACAAGTATTGTGCGGATGACTGGTCAATATATTGACGCAGTAGTTCTATACAAACTATGCTTTACCTAATATAGGGCGAGGCCACTATATTAGCTTGCCTGAGATTCATACATAGATATATGTACTCTTCGAGACTTTCCAGAGTCTAGTAGGACTCTTCCCTGTAGGGGGCAGGAAGCTCTAACATAGTTTATAGTTAGTTGAAAAGATGTATAACGGTAACATCTTAGGTCTCTAGGTCTAGTCGACCGGGAATAAATATCTCCGGGGAGTACGGCACGTTCTGAGAATCCACAGATACAGTAATGCTCTGGTACACTTCCATCAGGACGACATGGCTTGAGCCCAAAAACGGATTTTGAGCGAAGCGAAAAATCTATTTTTGGGTGAGATAGCCATGTCGTCCTGATGGACCCGCCCTTGCCTTTCTAAGAAAGGACTGTAGGACCCCTCCCTACATACAGTATCTGTAGCACCTCGTGTACGCTACAAGGAATACAGATGGCTCCAGGATTGGCGCCAGGCACGCATACGAATCGGGGGATTGGGAGGCCTTGGGAGCGGCTCCCCCCTTTTTCTTCCCGAATTCGTATCTCGTCAATCTCCCTCTTACGAGACGAATCTCTATTTAGGTAGTAGATTGCCATGTGACGTGTCTAGAATACGTCCTCTGATATGTCGCGATATCCCTTTCACGAGGGATACTCGCTCCAGGAGTTAGAATTCTGGTACCTTAAGGTAAATTCTCTGGGAATATCGCCGTAGTTGTAATATACCCTAGGAAGCTACCCTATAGGAACTTCCATCAGGACGACATGGCTATCTCACCCAAAAATAGATTTTTCGCTTCGCTCAAAATCCGTTATATATATATATATATATATATACTTATATATATAAATAAGTAAATAAATAAATAAATATATATATATATATATATATATACAGTCTCCTTCTATTATCTCGATTCTCTTAACCTCGGGATCAGAGATCCAAGGGAGAATCAACTTGCTAATCGGTAAGCTACAACCTTAGTTTGAAAAGCAGGATGCTATGAGTCAAATGGCTCCAATATGGAACAATAACCCTGTGAGAAAGGGAAATAAGGAAACAATAACAATATTGAAATAGATCTTTCCTTTCTAATCTATGAAAAATAAAAAATAAAAAATCAAGAGGTAGAGAAAGAAGATAGAATAATGTGCCTGATTGTACCCTCAAGTGATAGAGCTCTACCCACGGAGGGGACCATGGTACAGTAGGTGTCAACAATGATGCTACAAATTGTCAAATTCATCGTCTTTACATCTTCAAAAACTCACGGATAGCCAGTTAGTATATTTGTTTTCCAATTTTTGTCCCCCTCTTTATCTGATAGTAAGATAACGTATTTTTTTCAGCGAATTGTCAATGTTAATTCAATAACTGTTCATTAATCCAAATAATTTCCCCAGAGAAACATCAGCGCCTCTACGTGTGTTAACGAGTGTTAAACATTGAATGGAAGCAGAAACGACACAAAGCATTGGCCTAATGTGATTTGCAAATTAATTTTCTTCTTTGTTAGCGTTGCGTCTAGAATTATTATGATTTCTTTTGATGAAATACAAAGACGTTCAGGAACTAAATATTGAAATATGAATAAGACACATTTTGAAGTGGAAAAAAAAATCAAGTTACATGTACGTTTAGACTTCGCTACATAGTTAGGTCTATTTCAATGATTGAGGAAGTATATTTTCCAGTTTGTTATTAAAAAAAAAAAATGAATCATTTGGACATGATTTTCCATTAGGTAGCTTACATTATCGTGAGCTTAATGAATATGTGATTGGTTTACCGCAGAATTTCGACTTGTTTAGTAAGAATATGTTAAAAACTCGTCGTTGAATCTCACTCTCTCGTGTCAGTATATCATACGAATAATTATTTTCTGTAGGAAATACTCAAGATATATTAACATAACTTGGGAATCTCGTCTAAGGCTACCCATTTAAGAAGAAAGCTAAATGAATTGATTTTTTTTTTCTTACAACTTACAAAAGCGATCATGATTTTATAATAAGTTAGATGAAAAGATATGTCTCATAATCTAACAAAATATATATGTTTATAACCATATCTACATACATGCATACATACATATATACATATATACAGTACATACACACACATACATGTATATATATATATATATATATATATATATACAGATAAGTCTCATATAAACATCCCCAAGGATGCATAGATCAGATAGAGAATTCCAGCCTTAAGTCATAGCCATCTCCCCCTTTCTTTCACACACCTCTCATACTAGAGTTCAGTGAATTCTCATGGTTTTGGTGTGACAGGTTTTTATAAACATAGTGAGTATTTATAGAAATTGTCTTAGAGTTTTTAT
>NC_090745.1:67277408-67279908 GCF_036898095.1 Palaemon carinicauda | reverse complement strand
ACAAATCTAACTTATACCTTATCCTACTCCCCATCAACAAATTTTATGGTGTCACGCCTGTTGTGATGTGCGGCGTTGTTCTATATGACAATAAAAACTTTAATACATTCAAAAATATGTTACCTGAATTTCCTTTTCAATTCTTCCTATTTTGTTTAAATGTTTGAAAAAACCTTTCAGCCTCCCCATTGGTAGAGAGATGATATGTTTCTGAAAATGTAGGTTTTATTCCATTGGCGTTACAGAATTCTTTAAACTCTTGTGAGGTAAATTGTGGACCATTAAATGTAACAATTCTTTCTGGAATACCATGTGTAGAAAAAAATCGCATTAACTCTTTTATTGTAGCGTAAGATGTTGTCTTCATTAGAATGACTTCTGGCCACTTACTGTAAGCATCTACTACTATCAAAAAACAAATGATTTAAAAAGGGACCTGCAAAATCTATATGTACTCTTCTCCATGGATACTTGGGTAACTGCGATGGGTGCATTCTAGCAAAATGTGGATTGTTCTGTTGCATAACAGAATTCAAACAATTCTTTACATTGGATTCCACATCTTTATCTACACCTGGTAACCATATAAAAGTTCTTGCAATTGACTTTGATATAACAATACCTTGGTGATCAGCATGTATTTCAGACAAAACCTTATACAGAAATTACCAGAATACTGTCATCATACTCTTCTGGAGCTTTGTCTACGGTAATCTAGATAAAGCATCTGTATTACCCATCTTTGATGTTGGACGGTATTCTATATCATAGTGGTACACGGCTAACTTAATTGCCCAACGTAGTAGTCTTGCTGCTACCAACGTAGGTAAACTAGCTTTTGGACCCAATATTTCTAATAAAGGTTTATGATCTATAACAAGTGTGAACTTTTTCCTATCATAAAGATACATATGAAATTTAACTCCATACACTAGTGCTAAACCTTCTTTTTCTATTTGAGAGTAATTCCTTTCTGCCTTGTTCAATACTCTAGACGTGAATGCAATTGGTTTTCTGTTCCATCTGGCATTACATGAGATAATACTACACCTAAACCTATGTTTGATGCATCACATACTAATTTAACTGGTAAATCAATTTGAGGATGTACTGGGAATGTAGGTGATGTTATTTCCTGTTTGATTCTTTCAAAATATTCCTGACACTCTTTTGTCCACTTCCATTCTACACCCTTATTTAACAAATGTACAATGGATGTGCTATTATAGACAAATTCGGAATGAAATTCCCATAAAATGTTACTAAACCTAAAATGATTTTAATTCCTTAACATTTTTTGGTACTTATGTCATTTGTACAGCTTTAACCTTCTCTTTAGTGTTGTGAATACCCTTACCCTTAATTACAAAACTGAAGTATTCTACTGAATCAACTTCTAAAAAACATTTGCTCTTATTTACTCTAATATTATGTTCCTTTAACTTCTTCAGAACTGCTGGCAATCTTTCTCTATGTTCTCTTGTGTCTTTAACAGTAATTAAAATATCATTTATAAAAAGGAATACTCCTTACATTCCTGATAAAATCTTATCCATAGTTTGTTGCCATATAGTTGGACTACTTGCAATTCCATAAGGTAATCTCTTTGGTCTAAACAAACCTAAGGATGTATTTACTCTACATAATTCTTGTGAAGTTTCATCCATGGGAAGCTGCTGAAATGCTTGTCTTAAACCTAACTTAGAAAAAAAAAACAGTACATCCTGACATAGTTGCAAACATGTCTTTCGGATTTGGTAATGGATGTTGAGCTACTTGCAGTTGTGGATTCAACGTTACTTTGTAATCTCCACATAACCTAACCTGACTATTTTCCTTCACAATAGGAACTAATGAAGTAGCCCGATCTGAATACGTAACTTTTTCCCATGAACCTTCATTTTCTATTCTCCTGATTTGTGTTTCACCTGCAGTTTTCAATGCATACGGTACTGTTCTGGGAACACAGAATCTGGGAGCAATGTCAGGTTTCAAAACCAAAATTGCCTTTGTGTTTTTTACTGTGCCTACTTTATCTTCAAATACGTCTTGAAACTCTGATATAATATTATACACAGACATTTAATTTTTGTGTTCATCTTGTCTACCTGTAACCTTCAAAATACTAGGCCAATCTAACTTCAAATACTGTAGCCAATCTAATCCTAGCAAAGTTTGTCCATTACCTTTTACTACTGTTAATGGCATTCTCTCTAATTTCTGTTCTTTGTTCTGTACTTCTACGTTTGAAGCACCTATTGCCTGAATATATATATATATATATATATATATATATATATATATATATATATATATATATATATATATATAGGTATATATACATATATATATATATATATATATATATATATATATATATATATATATATATATATATATATATATATATATATGTCAATACACACACATACATATACATATATATAAATATATATATATATATATATATATATATATATATATATATATATATATATAT
>NC_090745.1:67267408-67274908 GCF_036898095.1 Palaemon carinicauda | reverse complement strand
TTGGTTGCAAAACGTCTAGTGATTTCATCATATTACTCACCTAAATTATTGATAAATATCCAAGAGATTCCATCTGCATCGTCAATATTTTATTGTTGATCTGTTGAATCAAACGCAGGTTTATACATAACCCTTTAATGTATAATAAGAGGCTACATGACTCTGGCTCTGGGGTCCGACAACCAACTCCCAAATGAGCGGGAGCGTCTCGTAAACAATCTAAAAAAAACAAAACATAAGAGCAAACATAAGAACATTGCCCTCAAAAGACTTAAATCCTACTCCAGTACAAAAGTGAAAAGAACCACATCCTATCTTTGAGGTAATCAACAAATGCTTTAACCCTAATATCAAAATACATCATTTCACTTCTGTAAAATGTATAACATGTTTTATCAATGCAATATGATGCAATCTTGTGCTCAATACACGTAACATTTGAGGTAATACAGTACATTATTACAATGATACTTAACAGTCTCATCCTCCTTAACTTGACATTGTTAAAGTCTTTATAAATCCAATCTTTCAGTGGGCTTTCCTGTATTAATCCTCTTAGGAAGCACTCTAACCTCATCTTGTACTGGTACATGAATTGGTTCTGAATCTACATTTGACTCATTTGATCTAACTACTTCTGAAAGTTTTCCATCTCTAACATTCACATGCTCTACTGTATTTTTGTTTTATGGCTGTAATTGATCAACATGACGTTTTGCAATATTTCCACCAACTTGACCATTGTAATGTAAATTTCCTATCTCTCTTACAATCTCTCCTGGTACCCACTTCTCTGGAGTATTGTACGATCTTACAACATCAGATAAATGTAAAAAAAAGTCTTACTTTTGGAATATTTTCTATTTGTTTATACCTTTTATCTTCTAAATCACTTTGCAAACTTGGATACAACAAATCTAACTTATACCTTATCCTACTCCCCATCAACAAATTTTATGGTGTCACGCCTGTTGTGATGTGCGGCGTTGTTCTATATGACAATAAAAACTTTAATACATTCAAAAATATGTTACCTGAATTTCCTTTTCAATTCTTCCTATTTTGTTTAAATGTTTGAAAAAACCTTTCAGCCTCCCCATTGGTAGAGAGATGATATGTTTCTGAAAATGTAGGTTTTATTCCATTGGCGTTACAGAATTCTTTAAACTCTTGTGAGGTAAATTGTGGACCATTAAATGTAACAATTCTTTCTGGAATACCATGTGTAGAAAAAAATCGCATTAACTCTTTTATTGTAGCGTAAGATGTTGTTGTCTTCATTAGAATGACTTCTGGCCACTTACTGTAAGCATCTACTACTATCAAAAAACAAATGATTTAAAAAGGGACCTGCAAAATCTATATGTACTCTTCTCCATGGATACTTGGGTAACTGCGATGGGTGCATTCTAGCAAAATGTGGATTGTTCTGTTGCATAACAGAATTCAAACAATTCTTTACATTGGATTCCACATCTTTATCTACACCTGGTAACCATATAAAAGTTCTTGCAATTGACTTTGATATAACAATACCTTGGTGATCAGCATGTATTTCAGACAAAACCTTATACAGAAATTACCAGAATACTGTCATCATACTCTTCTGGAGCTTTGTCTACCGGTAATCTAGATAAAGCATCTGTATTACCCATCTTTGATGTTGGACGGTATTCTATATCATAGTGGTACACGGCTAACTTAATTGCCCAACGTAGTAGTCTTGCTGCTACCAACGTAGGTAAACTAGCTTTTGGACCCAATATTTCTAATAAAGGTTTATGATCTATAACAAGTGTGAACTTTTTCCTATCATAAAGATACATATGAAATTTAACTCCATACACTAGTGCTAAACCTTCTTTTTCTATTTGAGAGTAATTCCTTTCTGCCTTGTTCAATACTCTAGAAGTGAATGCAATTGGTTTTCTGTTCCATCTGGCATTACATGAGATAATACTACACCTAAACCTATGTTTGATGCATCACATACTAATTTAACTGGTAAATCAATTTGAGGATGTACTGGGAATGTAGGTGATGTTATTTCCTGTTTGATTCTTTCAAAATATTCCTGACACTCTTTTGTCCACTTCCATTCTACACCCTTATTTAACAAATGTACAATGGATGTGCTATTATAGACAAATTCGGAATGAAATTCCCATAAAATGTTACTAAACCTAAAAATGATTTTAATTCCTTAACATTTTTTGGTACTTATGTCATTTGTACAGCTTTAACCTTCTCTTTAGTGTTGTGAATACCCTTACCCTTAATTACAAAACTGAAGTATTCTACTGAATCAACTTCTAAAAAACATTTGCTCTTATTTACTCTAATATTATGTTCCTTTAACTTCTTCAGAACTGCTGGCAATCTTTCTCTATGTTCTCTTGTGTCTTTAACAGTAATTAAAATATCATTTATAAAAAGGAATACTCCTTACATTCCTGATAAAATCTTATCCATAGTTTGTTGCCATATAGTTGGACTACTTGCAATTCCATAAGGTAATCTCTTTGGTCTAAACAAACCTAAGGATGTATTTACTCTACATAATTCTTGTGAAGTTTCATCCATGGGAAGCTGCTGAAATGCTTGTCTTAAACCTAACTTAGAAAAAAAAACAGTACATCCTGACATAGTTGCAAACATGTCTTTCGGATTTGGTAATGGATGTTGAGCTACTTGCAGTTGTGGATTCAACGTTACTTTGTAATCTCCACATAACCTAACCTGACTATTTTCCTTCACAATAGGAACTAATGGAGTAGCCCGATCTGAATACGTAACCTTTTCCCATGAACCTTCATTTTCTAATCTCCTGATTTGTGTTTCACCTGCAGTTTTCAATGCATACGATACTGTTCTGGGAACACAGAATCTGGGAGCAATGTCAGGTTTCAAAACCAAAATTGCCTTTGTGTTTTTTACTGTACCTACTTTATCTTCAAATACGTCTTGAAACTCTGATATAATATTATACACAGACATTTAATTTTTGTGTTCATCTTGTCTACCTGTAACCTTCAAAATACTAGGCCAATCTAGCTTCAAATACTGTAGCCAATCTAATCCTAGCAAAGTTTGTCCATTACCTTTTACTACTGTTAATGGCATTCTCTCTAATTTTTGTTCTTTGTTCTGTACTTCTACGTTTGAAGCACCTATTGCCTGAATATCAAAACCATTATAACCTTTCAAAACTATATTTGTACCTTCTAATAGCAAATAAGGAATGCTTTTAGCTGTTTCCTCAGACATAATTGATACATCGGGTGCTGTGTCAACTTGCATCAAAATTGGTTCACCATTTATGATTATTTCTACCATGATATGTTTCTTTGCATTTTTATTGACAGAGTTTATGCGAAACGCAAAATCAGTTTCTGACTTATCCTGGTTATCATGAAGATTTTCCGTATCAGTCTCTTGACCAATAGTATCAACTGTAGCATTTATTTCCTTTGCATACTGTTTAGGGAATCTACAAGCAGTTGCAAAATGATCCATCTTTTTATAATTCTGGCATGTTTGTCCAGTAGCAGGGTATTTCTGTGCTTCATATGCTAGATGATCAGTTTTACCACACCCATAACACTTGTGTTTTTCCTGTTGTTTCTGTGTATAGGCCTGATTCTGATATTTATGAACATTAATGTTAGGCACTTTTCTATTATTAGGCTTTGACATATTCCTTCTATGATTCTCATTGTTTTTCCACTTGGAACCTATTGTACTAATTTTAGAATTTTCCATTCTATTGCTTGTAGAACTACCTATTATGTTACTTTGTCTATTTGATTTTTTTAAAGCGCTGCCTATTGTCAATACCTTTTCTAATGCCAAATCTTTATCTTGCAGTAATTTCTCTCTTAGCTCTTGTGATGTGCAATGTGCAATAACTTGTTCTATGATAACATTTTCTAACTCTAGAAATTCACATGAATCAGCTAAATTCTTTAGTTTAGTCACAAATGCATCTAAACTTTCATTTTCTTTCTGATATGGCTGGGGCTGTAAATTGATACCTTTCAAAAAAATTATTGAGCTGAGGAGCACTTGTGTCATCTGTAGGCTGCAATGTCTTAAACACTTCCCGAACTCCTCTACCTGCTGTATGAAGTAACAATGCCTTCTTTTGGGCATCTTTCATATTCTCTAATACTTTTAAATAAATCTTAAATTCCTCATACCAATGCTGCCATCGTGTTGCAATAGAATTGGGTTCAGCGTGATGTTAAATCATTCAGGATGTTCAATGTCAAGAGGCATTTTGACTTCTTACCTTAATTAGGTTAGGCTACTGTTCTAAAGTCACCTTGTAACTTCTTACCTTTTTTGTATCCTACCCAACTTTAAAATTCACTTGGTTTTCTTGTTTTGTTATTTGTGTTTGATGAAATTCTTCTGGTTGGCTGCATGGGAAATCTTCATTGGCTTTTTCTTCTGTTTCTCTTGCAATAAATTTTTCTTCTGCTTCTCTATGATCTTTGCGTGTATTCGTCATCGGGTCGTCACCAATTTTATAGTTGGTTGCAAAACGTCTGGTGATTTCAGCATATTACTCACCTGTAAATGAGTGAATAATTACTAGTAATTATCCAGGGGATCCCATCCTCGTCGCCAATTTTATCGTTGGTCGCAAAACGTCTGGTGATTTCAGCATATTACTCACCTGTAAATGAGTGAATAATGATAAGTAATTATCCAGAGGATTACATCTGCATAGTCATTTTATTTTTTTTTGTATCTGTTGAATCAAACGCAGGTGTATACACAACGTTTTAATCTATAATAAGAGGCTATATGACTCTGGCTCTGAGGTTCCGACAACCCAATCCCAACTGAGCGTTGAGCGTCTCGTAAACAATCTCAAAAACCAAAACATAAGAGCAAACATAAGAGCATCGCTCACAAAAGACTTAAATCCTACTGGGACAAAGGGTTGGCAGACCTAGCTTACTGAGAGAGCCGGCTGGCGTGGCGTGAATACCTATTCGAGAGAGCGATACTTGGTAACTCTGAGCCCTTTGCTCGTCCCTCCACGATTCCTAGTTCTTTTTGAAGTTTTTGGAAGTAGCTAAATTTCATATATATAAGACGACACCAGAGTTACATAGACAGATAAAGATTTCCAGCCTTAGGAGAGCCATCTCCCCTTCTCTCCCTTTTGCATGCAGCTCAGAGTATTGTTTTTAAAGTCTTCAGTACTAATACGGTGACCTTACCAAAGTGATTTTCATCCCTGCATATATCCAGTAGGTGGGTACTTATAAAAATTCTCTTAGAGTTTGTTAAAGGGCTGTGTAGGAAGGTTAGGTATTTGTATTGTGATCTGATTTTCTATATATCATTAAGTGAGAAACCTAAATATTGCATTCAGATTTGATTTCAAGTGAGACTGATTGTATAATTTTTGTAATTGTTATTTCTTTTTTCTTACTGTAAGGATTATTCAGATTTTACATTTTAAGTTAAGGTATTTTATGATATTTCGATTGTAACATTTTTATCTTAATCTAAGTTTTGTTCAGACTTAATATTTCTAGTGATTCATTTGATTTATATGAATTCTTTCGAAGTGCTGTAATTTATATTGAATATACTTATTTTTGTAGTGTATTATTCCAATCACTATTGTTAAGATTAGTTTTGATTGTATCCTGATTATGAACCGAAGTTTATTCATAATAAAAATTACGTAGTTTAGATTTGTGTGTACTTAAGAGACCTTTGGATATTTAGTGTTATATATATTGCTCTCTGAGAGTTATTTAACTGTCTCAGCATTCCTATATTGCTATTTCAAAGTGTAACAGTTGTAATGTAAAAGCAAACAAATGAGTTTGGAATTCGAGAGGTTGATGAACTTGCCAATTGTAGTATATATTATATTATATGTTTGGTTCTAAGTCACGAGCCAGAGTATAATGTATTTCTGGTCACCAGAACCGGGAGCCATCATTATATAATATATTTTTGGTGCCCAGACCCTTGGGATCGAGCGAGTTTCTTTTAAATATTGGTGAGAACAGAGCAATGTTTTAATTAAAGGTTTGAATTGTACATTGTTGATAGTATTTTGTGTATTCTTTCGATATAATTTTGGAAAGGAATTTGATACTGTTAAATTACAAGATGGCAAAGTTTAATATCCAAGAGTTTTTCAATAACCTAAGTGTTCAGAAATTGTCCGAAGCTAATATAACTAAAACTCAGTGGCTCTATATCTTAATGACATGTGGCGGCCATGCAACGACTGGGATGATTAAAGCACAAATCATATGTTTAGCCTTACAAGTGTTGATAAACTCGGGAAAGTTGTCGGGAAGAAAATATTGTCGCAGCTCATGAAATGTTCCATGAAGAATTTATCGTGAAGCAAGGATCAGCTAACCTAGAAAGTTAAGGGATGGAAGTAGCAAGGGAAGTAGATGCTGAAATTCGACGAATTACAGTGAAAGAGAATTTGATCAGGTTGAAGATGATGGCAGAAGGGAAAGAAAGACGGGCAGAAGACGTACGATATCTGTGGGAATTGGAACTGTTCAATGCTCTAGCATGGATTACAACTCAGATGTTTCATATTTCAAATGCACAGGTATTGATACTGAAATTCACAGAAGAAGCCCCGGATGAGTTCTTCGATCATCTTGAAAGGATCGCGTCATTGATGGAATGGCCAGAAGATAAATGGTCTTCATTAGTGCAGAGTGTGTTCTTTAGGAAAGGACGCACTGCTTATTTATCCTTATCTCAGGACCAGAGGAAGGAGTATCAAGAAGGGAGGAGGAGTGTGCTGCAGGTGTACCAGATGACTCCTGAATATTATAAGGATAATTTCTGAAGTTTGTTGAAGGACGAGAAAATGACTTTTCTGGATTAGGCTTATAAGCTACTACAATGTTTTAAGAGATGGACAGAGGCTGCTAACGTAAAGGGGATGGTTGATTTAGAAGAATTGATGATACAAGACCAGTATATATGAGGAATTCCTGAACACATTCAAATGTATTTGAGAGACAGAGGTGAAAAAACTTGATAAAGCCGCTTCGCTGAATGAAGATTACAATATTATCAGTTGTAAACCCTTCTCTGCATGAAGTTTCAACCGTTGTTCCGACCACGTGTCAAGTATTCGCCGAACCATGGAAACCAGTTCCGTAATAACTATGTGAACAAGTTCAACAGTTACAGTGGAACTAGCTCTGGTACTGTCCCTAAGCAAAATGTGATAGTACCCCAGCAACAAACGTCGAATCATCCTCCTTCAAGTATCGTGAAAGACGTGCAGAAGGTTGATATTCTCTGTTTTAAGCGTGGCAAATAACACCCTATCAATAGGGAATGTTGGTCAAACCAACCGAAAGCAGTCGCTCATGGGGTTAAAGATAATTTGACTTCACAGAATACGAAGACGAAGAAACAATCAGGAAAGGTCGAAGAGGAAAACAAACTAGCCAACATTTACACAACGAACAGGACGAACCCCTA
>NC_090745.1:67257408-67259908 GCF_036898095.1 Palaemon carinicauda | reverse complement strand
ACAGGAGCGTGGAGAGGACTACTGCCCTCAACATCATTATTTTGGTGGTCATTGTCAGTGCGTGGTTGTTAATACGCGGCAGTTGAGTCGGCCAAAGGCGGAGTGGGCTGCCCTGATCCTGTTCTCCACGTCCTTTTTGCTTGTGGGAGCTGATGTTAGGATGCTCCCTAGGTAGGAGAACTTGTCCACCTGTTCTAACGGTTGGTCATTCACTGTGGTATTGAAGTTTGGGAGCATCAGTCCTGGTGGATGTTGGACGAGGGTCTTGGTTTTATCTGTGTTGACTTGCATCCCAAAACATTCGTAGGCAGAGTTGTATGCATCAGCTAACGACTGCAGGTCCTCTGCCGTCTGACCTGGGGTGGCATTGTCGTCAGCATACAGTGAACCCTCGTTTATCGCGGTAGATAGGTTCCAGTCGCGGCCGCGATAGGTGAAAATCCGCGAAGTAGTGACACCATATTTACCTATTTATTCAACATGTATATTCAGACTTTTAAAACCTTCCCTTGTACGTAGTACTGTTAACAAACTACCCTTTAATGTACAGAACACTTAATGCATGTACTACAGTACCCTAAACTAAAACAGGCACAAATATTAAAGGTGATTTTATATCATGCATTTCCTAAACATGCTAAAAAGCACGATAAAAAATGGCAACCAATGTTTTGTTTACATTTATCTCTGATCATAATGTAGAAACAAACTGGAGGTAGAGCTTTGCTTATTACCCAGACATATTTCCCATACTTTTCCCTTAGAACTACATCACATCTTCCTACTTTAGATATATAGATATATATATATATATATATATATATATATATATATATATATATATATATATATATATATATATATATATATATATATATATATATGTGTGTGTGTGTGTGTATATATATATATATATATATATATATATATATATATATATATATATATATATATATATTTATATGTATACACATATACATACCTACATATATACATAAATACATGCATACATATATAAATATAATACGGTATATATATGGGTTATGGAAAAAATCCGCGAAGTGGTGAATCCGCGATGGTCGAACCGCGAAGTAGCGAGGGTTCACTGTACTGCAGTTCTCGCACTGCACACAAGGTGGTCTTGGTTCTGGCGCGGAGTCTGGCGAGGTTGAAAGCGCCTCCATCCATGCGGAAACGTAGGTTGACTGAGGGGTGTGTCTGGTGGAATCTCGTTGAGTATTGCTGCTGTGTATAGCGAGAAACACGTTGGGGCCAGAACACAGCCCTGGTTCAGGCTGCCGTTGATGGAGAATGGGTCTGAAAGAGAGTTCTGGTGGCAGACTCTCCCAACCATTCTGTCATGGAGGGCACGCACCAGCTTGACAAAATCGGGTGGGCAGCCATATCTTTTGAGGACAGCCCACATGGCAGGTCGAGGTACTTTGTCGAAGGCCTTTTTCAAATCCCAGAAGATGAACATTATGGGCTGTTGTTGTTCGAGGCTCCTCTCTTTTAGTTGTCGTAACAGAAGATCATGTCTATGGTCCCCCGGGAAGGTCGAAAGCCGCACTGGGACTCTGGCAGGACGTCTTCTGCGAGAATAAGGAGGCGGTCAAGGAGAATCCGAGCGAAAATCTTACTCGCGATGCTTAGTAGTGATATTCCCCGGTAGTTGTTACAGTTCTCTCTGTCTTCCTTCTTGAAGATGGTAACGATGTTTGCATCGCGGAAGTCACTGGGAGGGTCTTGGTCTCCCATATTTTCAGTATAAGGAGCATCAAACGGTTCCTCAAACCGGGGCCACCGTGAGTGAGGAGCTCCAACGGGATGTTGTCGGGCCCTGGGGCTTTGCCGGGCTTCATGCGCTGCAGGGCCTTGTTGAAGTCATGGATGGAGGGTGGTAGTGCCATCCAGTGACGGACGGGATGCTGCGGGGTCATTCGCAGGAGATCGTCTGGGGTGTCTGCTTGGTCATTGAGGAGGTTCTCAAAGTGAGACCTCCACCTGGCCAGGATGCCCTCGCTGCCGGTGATGGTCGTGGCCCCATTCGCGTCCTTCAGGCTGCCATTGATGACCGTGTGGGAACGAATATTTCCTTTGTTGCTGCATGAAGCTGCGCAGGTCACGTTGGTCAGCGAAACTGTATTTCTGCAGCTTTTCTTTGCCACCAGGTGTTCTGGGCTTCACGGATCCCTCTTTGGCAACCAGCTTCACCCACCTTGTGAGCACATTTGTTAGCTGCTCTTGGTTGGTTTTCCAAAGTCAGGCGTGCTTGTCGTTTGGTTTCAATAAGAAGAGAGATGGTAGCATCATTCTCATCAAACCAATCCTGCCGTTTCTTGGTGGTGTAGCCTAGCGTTTCCTCCGCGGCACGGGCCATGGCGTTTCTGAGGGTGGTTCAGTGGTGCTCAACAGTGGCCTGACCCACGGGGTCTGCGAGGTGTTGTTCGCAGGCCTCCTTGTAGTTCTGTGCTACCTGTGGGTTGCGGAGCTTACTACA
>NC_090745.1:67237696-67250196 GCF_036898095.1 Palaemon carinicauda | reverse complement strand
GTGAAGGAGAGAGATGATGAAAGAGTGACCGTCTCTCCTGAAGAAGAAAAATATTGAGCGAAGGGATATTCATTTATGATTGAATTATGATATTCAATATTGTTTTGGTTTACTGATATCCCAAAAAGAACATAAAATAATAATCATAAATTGTTAATACTGTATTTGTAAAAATACAAAGAAAACTTTGAATAGCCATATCTGAAAAACTATACTTATTGACCTTTATATTGTCTCTTCTTCCTTAATTTTTAAGATATATGTTTGAAATTTTGTATATAACTTAAAAAGAAATTAGGGAAAAATAGAGACCTTTTCTCAATTCTTGTTTCATATATTTTCCTTAGTTTTTTTTTTTCTGTTTCCTGATTTATAGAATTTATTTTTTTATCATAATGAAAAAATTCATATCTGGCAACAAAGATTACTTACAGACAAAAACTTTCTACGTTATTAGGGGTCTACATCACGTTTATATAGGGTAGTAATACCAGGTTTTATAATATTAAGTATCAAGGGAGGAGAGAGAATTGGAAAAGAAACTAATTTCCACTATGAATCTCTCTGGTATCACAAAAGCGAAGGTCTGAGCCAAAATCCTATGCAGTTTGGAGATATCCTAAGTCACCTTATTAAGGGGAATGAATGTCAAAGTTCTGTTCTTTAAAAAAACGGCTTTAGCCGGCGGGTCCCGTTAGTGGAGTCCTATCAAATGAATTTCCAGAGAAAAGTGGAGTACTCCAATGGAATGTGTGGCTTCTATGTTGTTCACCCTCTTCATGGATTTTTTAATGAATAGAACAATTTGGGATGGCAGAGAAGGATTGGAAAAAGGAAGTTAGCGGATATAGATTATGCTGATGACGCTGTCCTTAGCAAAATGCCACAAAACTTGCAAAGCTTGCTTAACAAAATGCATGGAATATCACATGAGTTTAGGCTCAAGATAAATAAAAGAAAGATAAAGATGATCAAAACAGAATATGCAATGAAAGATGAAATATCATTGGAAGGAGAAAGGATTAATGTGCTGGAATCATTTGAATATTTAGGAACTATGATCTCTAATAAAGGGTCTTTAAAACCGATGTTCAATGAAGATTAAAAAAAAAGCCAAATCAGACAATGGTTAGGTTAAGTATAATTTGGAAATCAAATCGCCTAAAATTACATATAAAAATGAGACTATATATCAGCCTACAAAGATCGGTGTTTCTGTATGGACCTGAGTAGTGGAATGACAATGTAACAATATCCAACAGATTTTGTAGATTTGAGAACCAATCCTGAGAAAAATATTGGGAGTTAAGTGGTAGGACAGGATTAGAAATGAACCTACAAAAGAGATTACTCAAGTGCCATATGTGAATGAGATCATGGTTAGGTAGATGGAGATGGTTTAGGCGTTCATTTCACACTCCTCAAGAGAGATTAGATAACGGAACTTTCAACTAGGCTCCATAGGGCACTAGAAGAGTTAGAAGACCCAGGCCTACATGGATAAGGACAATGAAGCGTACAGTAGATGATAAATGGAGTATTGATTCTATCTTGTTTCTCTTCCTCTTGCTATTTTGAAGTTTTATCCTCTTGTTATTTTCAGTTTTTTATAGTTTATATATGAAAGAAATTTTTTAATGTTGTTAATGTTCTTGAATATCTCTGTTAGTTTTTCCATATGTCTTTCCCCCACTGGGCTATTTTCCCTGTTGGGGCCCTTTGGCTTATAGCATCGTGCTTTTCTAACTAGGGTTGTAGCTCAGCAATTACTAATGATATTGATAATCAAGATAGAGACCACTGGTGAAATCTAGTCGAGGCCATTTGCATTAATAGGCGTACGAGATATATATATATATATATATATATATACATATATATGTATATATATTTTTATATATATATATATATATATATGTGTATATATATTTATATATATATATATATATATATACATATATATATGTATATACATTTATATATATATATATATATATACATATATATATATATGTATATACATTTATATATATATATATATATATATATACATATATATATGTATATACATTTATATATATATATATATATATATATGTATATATATACAGTATATATATATATATATATGTATATATGTATATATATACATAATATATATACAGTATATATATGCATATATATATATATATATATATATTTGGGTGAATTATAAGGTATAATATCTCAAGTATGAAGCTGACGCATCATTTTGGATATCCGTGTACTTCTAATCATTACCAAACGCTGAACAATCACTTGTGGCTCCAAGAAGCTTGCTTGCGCAATAGCAGACACACCCAGAAAACCATCTCAGCTGAGGGGCTAGAAAAGTGTGGGTAGTTGTATGGCTAGCATACTTGTATTCCCTCACTGATGGAAAGCCACGTTCTTGGGAGTATATCAATGAGAAGGCTGCTGGGATTTGTTAGCAACAAATCCAATGTAAAAGCTAACGAAATCTGGTTATGAAGCTTCGATGAACTCACAGATGGCAGAAATTGACCTTATAGGGGTGAAAGGTAGGACAAATCTCACGGCTAGTAAATAAGAATAAGATTATAAATCCAAAGAGTAAGCTCAACATTTGAAATTACAATGTCTGAATATTGAACCAGGATAGAAAATTAGATCAGCTTTTAACTTTTTTGTAAGATATGGCCTGAATATTTGTGCACTCGCTGAAATAATACTGACTGAATTGGGAAAGAAAACATTGGATGGGGAAAATTGTTGCTACATTTTGAGAGGGGATAGCACTCACTATCAAGGAATAGTATTTCTTTTTAGGAAAAAAAAATATTGGCTAAGTATTAGAGGAATGGAAGCCAGTGGGTGAAAAAATGATGTATGCAAGGCTGAAATCTAGTCATGGAAGTATGACAATTATACTATGGTATGTCTGTATTGATGAAGCAGATACCAAAAAAAAAAAAATGACAGCTTTTACAGTAAATTTTAATAGGTGGTTAGTTAGGGGCCTATATATGATATTCTTCTTTGTATTGGGGCAAAGGCAAAACTAGGTAATGATAATGATTGTTTTAGTGAACACAATTGTGTCCATGGTAAAGGGCAGATGAATTGTGTTATATTTACCACTTTTTTTAGCTCATGAACTGATAATAGGCAGTGCACGGTTTGAAAAGAGAGATATACACAAGTATACTTATCTACCTGTGGAAAATACTGTAAACAAATTGACCATTTAATAAAAAGAAAATAGAAAAAAAAAAACACGAGTGGATGTCAGATATCTACAGAGATCTGACATAGGAAGTAACCACCAACTTGAAGACCAGGAAAGCTAATATAAGCCTACTCCCAAATATGAGATTGAAAATCTAAGATAACTATTTAGGGAAAAGGATAATTACGTTGCAGAGTGCAGGAACAGATTTACATTCGTTGAGATGTTACCCAATAAAGAAGTAGAGATATTTGTGAGAATTCATTGCAAAAAAGTTGAAGAAATCTTTAAGGAATCTACCAACATCACAATCAGACAGGAAAGTGGAGTAAGATGAAAGAAATAAATGAGTAGTGAATGAATTAAAGAATGATTTTTAATTATCTGGGATCATAACATCAATGGTCATTGATGTGGATTTAATTATGCTTAATAAACAATTAATCACTAAGATAAAAAACTAAAACGGAAATCAAATGAATAAATAAATTAACAATGAAACTTTTAAGATTTAATGCATTTAAAAACGAGTAAGAAGTCCAGCTTCTAATATGAATTTAAAAATGCTATTGGCATCATAAAAAATGTCCCCTACAAGAATCTTGGTCAGGATGTACCTACCATCCTCACCACGAGCTTCAGACAGGAATTGTTACAAACACCCACAAGACTGGGGCATTCAATAAGTTAATGCCTCACTGTCACGGGGAGCAAAATATCATAGCAAAATGGCTGACACCTGCCAGTCATCAGGAACTCATGAGTCAAACGTATGTGCCCAATTTTAAGGCGACAGAGGGCAGTCTCCCTCCTTCTTGCCATATTTCCATACTTTAATGGAGGTATTGCATTTGTTACTTCCTTTATGTTATTTTGATCAGCAGAATTCCACTAGCGTTGCCAAACATCACCAAGAGACTTTTTTATATCAGTTAAAAAGTCATTACTAGGAAGAAGATATCTCCCAGGAAGTAATTTGTCAAATGAGTAGTGAAACAAGGAAACTAATAGAGAAAAGGAGAATAGCAAAATTTAACTTAATTAACATGGAATCATTAAAGGAAAAAAGCTCACCTTTGACCTTATTACAATTTGAATATATGAGCCTTGATAATGAAGTAAAGAGATGTTGTGGATGACACAAAGGAAAGTTCATCGATTTTACTACAGATAAGACAGAACATAACCTAAATGGAGGATATGGAAGAAGTAAAAGATATGCACACGAGGGCATGAGATAAATCATAGGGATAAAAGGGGGAAGAGAGTTGCATTACCTGTCAGAAATACAAATGGAAATTTCTGAGCTAAAGAATCAGATTATAAAGATATATGGAAAGAAAATTTTGAAGAGACAGTAACCCCCCCCCCCCCCTCCCCCACTAAACAAGGAAGGCATTCTTGAGGCCAAACATGATCCTCCTATATATATGACATTAGGTTGACATGGGTTGTTCTGGCATTCAAATAACTGAAAAACTATAAGTCACCAAGAATGGATGATATTTCACCTAAAATAATGAAGGATAATGAAATTCAAACATCATTATGCTCAATCAATTATCAAATCATATGTGGTTAGATGAAGTCACACCTGCTGAATGGAAAAACAAAGGGATTATTGTTAGAGTACCCGAAGAGAGAGTTTTGAGACACTGGGATATGGTAATGGATCACATTTGGCTTTTTTGTGTATTAAATGTTTTCAAGGTAATAATGAATAAAATAGAGCATGTAATAGATAAAATACTTTTAAAAGAGCAAAAAGGTTTAAAAAAGGGTAAAGTGCGTGATGAAATTTTTTTTTCATCCTATGACATAAAGCTCAACAGTGTAGCAAACTAAAATCTCCTCGTGTGTTATGCTTTGCGAATTTTGAGAAAGCATTTGATAGCATCCCACATAGCATGTTAAAACTAGATTCAGAAGCACTATAGGATACCAGAAAAGATTGTAAACACCATAATAGACATGCATAGTGGAACTTATAGGGGAATGATTGATGGTGGTCTTACATATGCATTTGAAGTCAAGATAGGAGTACTACTAGGTTAAATACTATCTTCTCTATTGTTTATTATAATGATTGATAATGTTATTAACAAGGTAATGCAAGGATGTATAACAAAATTTAATTGAAAGGGGACCACAGATTATGTGATCTTGAATTAACAGATGATAACTACCTCTATAGTTGCTGAAATGAAGGAAATGATTGAAAGGTTACTACTGGATGGTAGAAAGTTGCATTGGTGATCAACCAGAGAAAAGCTTAGGTTATGCAGATTGATAATCAATGAACTCCCTTATTAGAGGAGTGAAATTACCCAACTCAAACTTTTTCAAAAATTTAGGCACAGTCATTACTACCAATGGATCACTAGTTACAGAATTCAAGGAGGGCAGAACAAGTAAAGGCCATGCTAAAAACGGTTTGGATGTCAAACTAAATATAACCTCACAGTAACATCAAAATATACACTTCACATTTAAAACTGATATTAACTTATGGGTAGTAGACTGGCCTGGGCACCAGCCTCCCGTTGAGATACTACCGCTAGAGAGCTATTGGCTCCTTTGACTGCCCAAACAGTACTGCATTAGATCCCTCTCTCCGGTTACAGCTCCTTTTGTCTTTGCCTACAAATACACCGATTATTCTGGCCTACTCTTTCCATATTCTCCTCTGTCCTCATACACCTGACAACACAAAGATTACCAAACAATTTTTCTTCGCTCCAGGATTTAACTTCTGTACTGTAATTGTTCAGTGGCTACTTTCCTCTTGATAATGGTAGAAGAGACTCTTTAGCTATTGTAAGCAGCTCTTTTAGGAGAAGTACACTCCAAAATTGAACCATTGTTCTCTGATCATGGGTAGTGCCATACGCTCTGTACCATGGCATTCCACTGTCTTTGATCAGAGTTATATCTTGCTTGTGGCTACACTCAGACACGCTGTTCTGTCTTGTTTCTCTTCCTCCCGCTTTTTGGAGTTTTTATATTTTTTATGGTAAGGATCTAATTTAATGTTGTTACTGTTCTTGAAGTATTCTATTTTCATTGTTTATTCTTCCTGTTAGAGCCCCTGGGCTTAAGGCATCTTGCCTAGCTTGTAATAATAATAATAATAATAATAATAATAATAATAATAATAATAATTAAGCGTGGTAAAGTATGAAACAAAACTCGTCATACTTGATTTCAGTGATTTGCGTTAAACAAAATCACTAACTGGCAATACTTACATTCTTCAAAGTTCTAGGGGCCTACGATGAAACATAAAAAGATACATTTCATTGAGCATGGTTTTTAATCGTTAATGCTATATTTTCTATTAAAATATCAGTATGATCATAATGGAGAGACTAACATATATATATATATATATATATATATATATATATATATTATCATGGTAAAGTGGAAAACCTAAATACTTAAAGAATCTGTCTTTTTCCACCGCAGTAAACAATGGTGTAGCCAGGGGTATCTCGGAGGGGGGGGGGGGGAGCATGGGGCAAGGTCATATTTGAAGGGGGAAGCCATATGCGAGGCCCAAAGGGCCGAAGCCCTGCTGCAGGGGTCTGTAAGCCAGCAGTTCTGAGACTGTCGGAGATGCATTCTGAGCATCTAAAATAGTCATTTTGACCTTAGACATGAAAATCAGATGTACCAGTTGGAAGACTTAAGTTCAGCCTCATTACAGTTTCATGGTTTTCTAGGGGGAGGGGGATAATTATATGGTCAATCCCCCTTATTTTGTGTAGGGGGCACCGTCCCTGGACATAAAACTATGCATTTTGAACTTTAATTCTTCTCTGTGGTACCTTGAGTTTCAGTTTCGAGAACAAGTTTGAATGCCCTCATCATGATGATAGTCCAGTAATAACACTATACTGAATTTAGTTGCTAAAGCACATCTCATTTATTATTATGTTCCAGTAGGCCTGCACACCTTATAAAACAGTAGAAATACTATGCAACTAAAGAGGGGGGGTGGGGGGGGGGGGCAAGATTTTCCGTGGGGGCAGCGGGTGGCAATTCCCCTTAGTTACGCCATTGACAGTAAAGTATTCAACGCGATGAACTTATCGGTAATGTAGGTTTGGGCGGAGTCTAACCAGACATAAACTGAGCGACATATCACAAGATTCTCACTAAAAGATAGACATAACCAATTGTCTCAAAATTGACGAAAAAATTATGTATAGATGGCTAAAACCAAGGTCTATAGATTAAGGAGGTCTTCTCAACCCCGACCAAAAATATGAGTCTTCTGCGCAGGTACAGACTGTGACGTAAGCAGGACCTATAGGTGCGGCCAAGGTCATAGACTAGATTCACCCAAGCATACCAAAGGTCGATCACCCCTTGACCGGGCAGTTGTTTACAAGCAAACGTGGTGTACACTTCCGCCTTGCTGATCAAAGCTGTTTTATATATAACAAAATGCCCAGTAATTGTGCAGTTTTCGGATGCTTCTCATATAGAGGAAAAAGTAAGGATCTCACTTTTCATAAATTCCCTAAGGACATCATCACAAGGAAAACGTGGATTCAGCTGTGCAAACGAGAAAATCTTATTAATGGGGAAAATGGTCAGATATGTAGTAAACAGTTTGAAGCTGATGAATTTGAAAGGAATTTGATGTATGAATTGCTTAATCAACCAGTGCCTCGATCTCTCATCAGAATAAAGAAAGGATCTGTACCAACGATGCATTTACCTATAACTGGACATTCACATGCATCACAAGGTAAGAAACCAGTATCGTGTATTGTTGGTTAAACATTAAGATATAAATGATGCTGTAATCAACTTATATAGATTATAATTATTGTATATCCTCTTTATTATTCATCAGTAATCTGGAAATCGCGGAATCAGTTGTTTTCCTCATATAAGGTTAAAAAAATGTTTTTTTTTTTATTCCATTTCGCTGTGAAAAAGTACCATTCATAAATTTTAGTTCAGATTTTTACACATTCAATAATGTCAGAAAATTCTAATCGCATTGTTCTCTTTACAAGTCCATCTTTTTAATAATTCAATTTTGATTTTAATCAGATACGTCCAGGATGGTAAGAGCCGAAAAAAAAGAGGACAAAAACGACTTGTAGATGAAATCCTTAGTCCAGAGCAAGACGAAACAGGGAAGATTTTTGTACAAAAAGTCAAATCGGTGCCCATGATTGAAGATTTCCAACGTATAATTGAGCAACTGGAGAAGGAGAGAGATGATATCAAACAGAAGTGGGAAGAATATGAGGTAAAGTGGAAATGTGAAAAAGAGCAGTGGGAAGTTAAAGAAAGCTATTTAGCTACTGAAAGGGCTAAATGGGAAAATGAAAAAGCTAAATGGTTGGATAATAAGGTCAAGTGGGAAAAAGAAAAGGAAAACTGGAAAAAAGAGAAAACAGCGATGTACGTTAAGTTTAATGAGATGTATGCATCAGCAACTGCTGTAGTAAAAGCTAATTTAAATAAATACTTTTCACCCAAACAAGTAGCATGCCTTGTCACTGGAAGTAATATTAATACTTGGGAAGACGATGATATCAGCAAAGCCTTAACGTTACGCAGTTTGAGTCCAAAAGCTTATAAGTTTTTAAGAGAAGAGTGGAAATAACCTTTTCCTTCTTTATCAACTTTATATCGCTGGTCAAGTAAGATAGCTGTAGAACCTGACATTTTGGAATCGGTAATCCACTTATTAAAAATAAAATCGGAGTCAATGCTGGAACACGAGCGTCTGTGTGTAATTTCATTTGACGAGTGCAGTGTTGCACAAATTTGGAGTTACGATAAAGGCGCGGACACTTTGTATGATCCTAAATCCAAAGTACAATGCGCAATGATCAGAGGACTTACGACTTCCTGGAAACAAATTATTTATTATAATTTTGACCCTAACATGAAAAAAGATCTCCTTTTTAAATTGATTATTCGGGTTGAGAAAGCTGGGTTTCCTGTAGTAGCCATGGTTAGTGACTTAGGATCAACAAATATCAGTTTGTGGAATTCCTTAGGCATTGATATAGACAATTCTGCATTTGTTAACCCGGTACATGATAACAGAGAAATACATGTGTTTGCCGATGCACTGCACCTAATAAAACTCATTAGGAATAATTTTCTTGATCATGGATTTGTATTGTCGGGAGATAGGTTTGCTCCTAGTGGTTCAGTCAGGGAGTTAATTATGAAAAACAAAAGTGATCTACGGACAGCACATAAACTCTCTGAAAAGCACATCAATGTTATGGGTATGCAACGCATGAATGTTAAATTAGCGGTGCAATTACTGTCCGAAACTACATATAAATGCCTTCAGTACTACGGTAACAAAGGTCTGCTTGAAGATAAGCATTGGGAAACCACAACTCAGTTTATATATCTTGTAGATACCTGGTTCGATTTATTCAATTCTCGAGTACCTCGTGATAGGAAGCCATCAAGAAATGCCTATGGGATGAATCTGGACCTACAAAATAAAACGTTGCAAGATATGATTCGAGTATCTAAAGAAATGAAAGTAATTATAAGCAATAGGTTCTATCCTTTCCAAAAAGGCTTAATTATATCGTGCAATTCTCTAATGAAGCTGCTGAAAATGATCAAAGCTAAATTTGATACATCCTATATTCTCACTTATAGGCTAAATCAAGATGGTCTTGAACACTTTTTTGGCTGCATAAGACAGATGGGTGCATGCCATCAACACCCATCACCCGTCGCATTTAAGCACCGAGTCAGAGCCCACATTCTAGGAAAAGACAGCAAACTCTTAGGATCAAACTGCAACGTTGAAAGTTGCAATAGGGATATGATGACGTCAGGCTCATTTTCCAGTTTTCCCGTTAAACAAAGCGCATCCTTTGTAGATGAAGAAACTTCTATTAAAAAAGAGCTGAGTCTATCGGCAATGCTGTTTTGTTTGCCAGGGGAATTTGTTAATGATTTGCAAAATGATGAATATGTAGAATTTGACACTGAAAAAGAAGCATTAGGGAAAGCTATGGAAGATGGAGGCTTAAAATACGTAGGTGGTTATATAGCTCGTAAGTTTCCTGAATATGAATTCCTTGGAACTGCAGCGACGAAGGGAGATGGCACGTGGATTGGTGCCATAAGTGCAAGAGATGGAAAACTAATGCAACCAAGCGAAGAATTTTTGGTGCATTTAAAAAACGATGGAAAAAATGTTTCTTTGTCATCATGGGGAAAAGTATCTAAAACCTGGAAAAGGAGCGACGGATAAATTGACTGATTTAATTAGCGAGTGTTTTAAAAGCAATGATATCCCATTACCATACGAAGTGATTAAATTTTTTGTTAGATGTCGTACATTTTTTAGAATTCGTGTTTTAAATGGGAATATTAGTTCACTAAGAAAAGTGCAGAGTAAAATGAAAAAGTTCGCAACGTGATATAGAACATAACTGAAATATATATTGTGTATATATCATTATTTATTTTATGAATTTAAACTGTCTGTTGCTCGACAAATTTCAGTTATTTACATCATCAGATATTTGTTTGGTTGTTTGAGTGTAATAAAGTTATGTATGTGTAATCTTACTTTTATTATCCTAAAAGAATAAAATATAAATCTTCGAAAACATTGAAAAATACAAAGCAGAAAGCATGGTTCCTTTATTTTCTTATGGAAGTTCCACAGCTTACTCAGCCACGGTTAAGTCTGAGTGACGTCATCGCTCTCACCGACCCGACTCCCACCATCCGGCTACCTGCGCACTAAGGTGTCCTGAGAAGACCTCTTATATCTATAGACCTTGGCTAAAACGATATATTGAAAGGAACAATGTTGAAATACCATCCTTGGAGGTGGGAAAGCCCGCTATACAACAGACGAGTTAACTAACTCTAAAACCAAGCAATCGTTTTCATAATAATTTTCCGTTCTCAACAAAATATAAACCATCTTAAGCCAATGCTTATTATTTTGAGAGTATATGCGTTAGGAAAATATTTGTATAGATTGGTTGACCTTATTACCAGAAGGAATAAACAGCCTAGACTCACATTTAAATATTAAACACCGCTAATATGTTATAAAGCCAATAACAGATTATTATTATTATTATTATTATTATTATTATTATTATTATTATTATTATTATTATTATTATTATTATTCAAGATGAATTTTTATTGTCTTTCTGTAGAATCTGCACATGACAGTATGCTGTGGGTGAATATGTCCGACTTCATTATAGTCTTCGGTTCGTAATTAGTAAAGATAAACTAAAATAGAAAGGTAGAATTGATTATATTCGTAATAGCGATGATAACTCACCACCTCGGTTATATACATATCTATTTATTATTTTTTTCCTCAAGCTGAAGAAACCCTTCACGAGACGAGACCTATAAAGTATCGTTCCTATAACATAATCTGCGTCTTACACTAATGTATTACAATTTTTGATATGACGATCCTCACAAACATTTGCTTTATACACAATACGACGTATATTGTTGTCATAGGACTATAGGGAATCTTTACGACGGGGGAATTCGTGGTACGTAGCGTATTTCATTTCTTGTTATGAAATATTATTTTATCATGAAAAGTTTTAATGATCTAATATTTTTAAATGATAAAATTCTGCATACAGTGTGACCAACGTTGCCTCGTACATGTTTACATGTATACATGTTTACAAAGTGAAATGTTAGATTTAATACTAAGTGACAACTCAAGTACAACCCTTGCCCAATACAAAAGTACAAAATTATCAACAGTTTTGCTGCAATGCTGCATACAGTAGCCTGAATAACTATAAAAACTGATAAAAAAATTTCTTGACTTTTAGAGTAGAGCATTGAGAAGGATTTCGTGAATCAAATTAATGAAGCATATTTGGCCATTTGTGAGGCGATATAGTTAGATTACCAAGACGGAGATAGATGTAGCATATTTAAAGACGGGGGGATTAGTCAATCCAGGATGTACCTGAATGGAAGTCGCCTGGTAGGCGAGAACGTTGTAGACCAAGGAAAACATGGCTGATGACAATTTGGAGGGAGTTGAATCTGAGAATTTGTTAGAACTCTGAGAGATGGAACAGAAAAGAGACATGCGGGGTGCATTCATTGAGGCCCCTTTCATCCCGCGGTTGCCATAGGATAAAGATAAGATAAGAAGGTATGTTATTATTATTATTATTATTATTATTATTATTATTATTAGCCAAACTACAATCCTAGTTTGAAAAGCAGGATGGTATAAGCTTAAGGGCTC
>NC_090745.1:67212696-67232696 GCF_036898095.1 Palaemon carinicauda | reverse complement strand
AGGCAGCCCAACCATTTTCTTTAATGCTTTACCATAAGCTACTTAAAACCCTTTAAAAATCTGCTTTCTGAATATTTTGCCAATATTCCAAACAGATAGTCCATAATCAAGATTACAATAAGAATTAAATAGGTATAAAAACCCTTCAATAGATATATTATTAAAATTTCGAAAAAGCCAATTAAATTTAGAATAAAAAGAATTTAGCGTGACTTTGACATCCGAAATATCCATTAAGTCATTTCCAATGTGAAAACCTAAATATTTATAACCCTCCACTACTTCCAACTCATCATCTCCAAGAGTTACCTTCACTGGGTTTGAAGCCAACCCTTTCCTTTTGAATATCATACATTTTGTTTTATTTGTGTTTATAATTAGTTTCACCTTTTCAATTTTTCTTTTTAAGTTTTCATCTAATAGGCTTAGATTATCTTTGGTATCAGCCAACAAAACAATGTCATCAGCATAGGCTATGATGTTCACTCGTAATACACCCAATTTGCATCCTTTATCTATTTTTACAATTTCTTCCAAAATATGGTCAATATACAATTTAAATAGAAAAGGAGAAAGTATACCTCCCTGTCTAACACCAGTATCTATATAAAAATATTTGCCTTTATTCCCATTCCATAAAACTCGTGCTCTTTGGCTTCTCAGGTAATTCATTAGAAGTAGAACAATATTTGGTGGTACATTTCTTTTAATCATTATATCACCCAACAAGAAATGATTAACAGTATCAAAAACCCTAGAAAGGTCGATGAACAGGCCAAAAGCTTTTTCACCCATTCTTGTGTATCTGTTTATTATTTCCTTAAAAAGTAAGCATGCATCACTAGTGGAAGTTCCCTCTTTAAACCCAAACTGCAATGAATTAAAACTAATTTTTTCTTCCATAACATCTAAAAGATGCATTTCAAAGAGTTTCAAGATAATTGACGACTGCATCACCGGACTGTAGTTCGATGATTCAGAAACATTTCCTTTTAGGTCCTTTATTGTAGGATTAATATCCCCGCCAAGTAATTCCAGAGGGAAGTAACAATGACCATAACAGGCGTTCATAAAATCACACAACAAACTCAAAAACTGATCACTACCCCCTTTCAATAAAATAGCATGAATTCTGTCATGACCAATTCCATTCTTAAGTTTTTTAATCAACCTTTTTAACGTATCTAATGATATCTTAATGTTGAATTTTCTGTTATTTATCCAATATTCATTTAATTTCAATAGTAGCTCATTTTCTGGGAGTTCATTTGAACTGTTTAAATCAAACGATAGAAATTTATTATTGAAAATCTATATTATATTTTCTATATTATTTTCCCCATCAATTATTTCTGATTGTTTCGCTTTGTTATTCTTTTTCCTTACATCCCCCCAAAATTGTTTCATATCTTTGTCCTCAAATTTTTCTTGAATCGATAAAGACCTCTCAGAAAATTCATTTCTCTTACATTCATTTAATGCCTCTTTGAATATTTTGCGACTTCCCCTCATTTGATCGAAATCTGGGCCAGCATGTATTTTTCCTGACCGCAACCACTTTAAATATTCCATTCTGGCAGTTTTGTATTTACATTTTACATTACGATTCCATCCAGGTATCACTTTATATTTACATTTTCTCTTTATTGCCCTTGAGTAAAGAGAGCTTTCCTACTTTACAGACATTGCAAGTGCAGAGTAAAAACAATCAATTTCCCTGAGATGTTTACAATCTCTACAACTCAAAGAACAGCAGTCAAATGATGCATTACTTACAAAGCTACCCACT
This sequence comes from Palaemon carinicauda, assembly GCF_036898095.1. Taxonomy (NCBI): domain Eukaryota; kingdom Metazoa; phylum Arthropoda; class Malacostraca; order Decapoda; family Palaemonidae; genus Palaemon; species Palaemon carinicauda. Next base: position 67,230,907 of record NC_090745.1, on the reverse strand, counting down.
CTAGACATCACATTTGCTCCAATAAGACAAAGTTCATTTGAAGAAAGTTTATCCCAGTCAACATAGTACCTATTTTTTCCGTCTTCAGGACCTAAATATGATGGTGTACCAGAACTTCCAGCATCAACAACCACTTCAGCTTCTACTGGCAAATGGTCCAAACAAATTATATCATACAATACTCTGATATTCTTCACATAGGTATCATTTTCCTTTCTCCCAACTATATGGTCTAACCATTTGGTATAGCTACCCCCAAAGGACAAAAATGTGAAAGTAGAGTCATCCAGAGCACACACATCAAAACATTCAAGTTGATTATCTTTCATAAAATCCGTCAAGTGATTCCATGAGCGACCAGAAAAAGGGTCTGCATTAAAATCACCAATAGAAAATATAGAATCGTATCTAATCTCAGTTAAAATATATTCAAGATAACTAAGTGAAGCCAAATAATCATTCGAAGTCTCTATTCTACAAATATTGCTTCGGATATATACATTTACAAACACAAGTAACTTTTGGTTATAAAGAACGGACATTACAATAAAATCCTTCTCTATAATAATCTTTTTGATATGAAGAGAAGAACTCTTTTTCCAAAGACAAGCTAACCCACCCTCACACCTACCGGAAAAAGACTCAATAGCTTTCTCCGAATAGACTGCTGGTGACCCTATTACTTCATAATGCTCATCAATAAACTGTAAATCAAGAAGTCTGTTTTCTGTAACAAATGTTTCTTGTAAAAATATAAAGTCATACTGACTTACTGCAAGCTCTCTGACCAGATCAATATTTTTCGCCAGAGAGCAACAATTATATGTACATAGTTTCAATGCCATAATAAATAGAAAGCAAAGGTACAAATATCAATAATGATAGAAAATAAAGAAATGGTTACACTAATGATATCAAACATTTCTCTTATTGTCTCTTTTTTGTAATATTTGTTTACTATGACCCCTTCAGGCCATGACTCTGAGTCAAATAAGCTTTCCCTTTCGTCTAAATTCACTGTTAGTTTAAAAGCTTTGCTCTCTGAACTGAAGATTTCCAGTTCTTCTATCTTAATAACATTTATATCAAAGACTTCTTTAACAAAACTTTTAATATCATTTGAGTCAACTTTCGTATCCACTCTTCCAACAAAAACATCAACAGTTTTTTTCACTCCTTTGAACGAGTGGTGACCCGTTTTTTTAACACCAGTCACTTTAAAATTTCGTTGTCTACGATTCTCAACTTGACTGTTTCTCTGAGTTTTTGCTGTAAGTTTGGGTTTATTATTCTTTCCAACGACTGTCCAACCCTCTTCTTCACTTCCTCGACTATCTGCATCTTCTCTGTAGGCTGACAAAATCTCGTCAAGGTCTCGGCCCTGTCTAGCAATTCCTGAATCAGAAGATGAACCATTTTGTCCCTCAACAAGGTTGTTTTCAGTAGAATTTGACATGTCTTTTACGTTGTTTACAGCTTTCCTTGAGTTGTTTTTGGATGGCCTAGATGCAACTGCTGAGTAAGATAAACGGGTATTATCATCTTTTTCCCCGATACAAACCCTCTCGGGGAGAGATCCCTCTCCACTGACCGACATCCTGAAAGATTGCACATCCTGCAATAGCTCCATCTCATCAGATAAATCATTTGCGGCTTCATTTATACCTTTGACGGCACAGCTGAATTCATTTTTAAGGTCTTTGACATCTTTCCTCACTTGTCTCACAGAATCTGCAGTATTTATTACCTCAGATCTAATATCGACAAACATTGGTAACACTTCATTTATTTTATTTACGTCTTCCGATAATCTTAATATCAGTGGGGCAATAAATTCCATACCAATGGGAGGCATTCGTTTATAGCTCTCACACACAAATTTTATTCTCTTGTTTGAAGTAACTACCTCTTCACTGTATTCCAATACATCTTTTAAGTCTTTTCGTTTTTTCACTGGGTCCCTCCTCCAAACAAGGTCCTTATGAAGAATATTTGCAAGCTCGGATTTCGCAGTCTTGATATTTTCATGGGAATAAAAACAATCAGCTACATCCAATAAAGTTTCTTTGGTAAAATCATTTTTGGCAGAAGTTATAAAACAAAGTAGGTTGTTTATGATTATTTCGTTATCCATTACAGTAAACATAACCTGCTCCAAACATAAACAAACACCATTTGTTGGTAGTTCACCATCTACGGAGACCTTAATGCGCATGCGCAAACCAGGACAAATTTTTTCATGGGTAGTTGACCAAATCCATAATTCTTAAATTGAAATTTTTCACTCCATCAGTCTCTATGCACTCATATTAATCACTAAACATTTAAATATCCGTTTGTAGCACCATTTGCTTATAATAAGGCATAATACAATCCAAAAATGGTTAAAAGGTGAGGAGCACAATACCAGGTTATGTAAACCCAATGGCGGAGTAGTATATATATATATATATATATATATATATATATATATATATATATATATATATATATATATATATATATATATACATGTATATATATATATATATACATACATACATACATATATATATATATATATATATATATATATATATATATATATATATATATATATATATATATATATATATATATATATATATATATATATATATGAGCAACATTGATACAGGAACAATCTAAATATAATTAAAGGACACTAACAACATGTATGAAAAAGACATGGAATTGAGCACGATATATAATGATGATGACAGACAATACATGAACATGGGCAATAACAGAATGTGTTCCTAGAAATTGCAAAAAAAGAAGGGGATGGAATAAAAGACGATGGATTGACAAACTAAAAATTTCGGATATCTCCTGTCATAGAGGCCATGAACAGTCAGGATTGGAAGAACATGTCCGAGGCCTTTGTTTTGCTGTGAACAAACAACGGATGATAAAAATGATGATGATGATTATACACACACACACACACACACACACACACACACACATATATATATATATATATATATATATATATATATATATATATATATATGTATATATATATATATATATATATATATATATATATATATATATATATATATATATATATATATATATAACAGAATGGGTCTTTAGAAATTGCATAAAAGGAAGGGGATGGAATAAGTCGATGAAATGACAAACTAAAAATTTCGGGAATTAACTGTCATAGGGAGACAATAAACAGAGGGGATTGGAAGAACATGTCTGAGGCCTTAGTTTTGCTGTGATCTAGCAACGGATAATGAAAATGATAATTATTATTATTATTATTATTATTATTATTATTATTATTATTATTATTATTATTAGTATATATATATATATATATATATATATATATATATATATATATATATATATATATATATATACATATATATATACATATATATATATATATATATATATATATATATATATATATTTTTTTTATTTTTTTTTTTGGGGGGGGGGGGCGGGGCTCAAGCCATGTCGTCCTGATGGAAGGTTCCTTCAGTAGCTTCCTTTGGGTATATATGACTACCATGAATATTCCCAGATAATTAAACTGAAGGTTTCACAGAATTATAACTTCTGGTGCGAGTATCCTAAAGGTTTCCCTCTAGGATATCATATATCAACAGGGGACGCATGCATTAACATGCCACATGGCTATCTGCACCCCACATAGCGTTTACGCTTCGAGGGGGAAAGGTGGCGAGGTAACTGAGGAGCCGTTCCAAAGTTACCCTTCCTTCGTTACTGTTACGGTACTCGCAACGTAAACAAACCGTCCGCAATACTATGTGACGTCACATCTGTCCCTATTCCTTTTCTGGTAGCTTCCAACGTTGGTTTGTTTTTCCCAGTGATCGCCGATTATCCTGTGCATCCTTCGCCATGTCTCAACCTTCTGCCTCGCCTTCTTCTGGAAAGTTGAGTACTGTACCAAATTCTTGTATTGTTTAAATTTGCTCTGGCTGTAAAGTAACGATTCTTTACGGCAAAATCTTGTGTTTTGTAGCGGAGCTGTGCCTTGCCCGGAGGCGCCATTTTATGACGCCGCTGTTCGCCTTGCATGCTTTATTTAGTTAGCCAGAACAGCCTTCCCAGCCTTATAATTATTTAAATATCATTACTTATTTAGTCTTCATTGCTAGGAATTAGTTATATTATGCCGATGGTATTCTTCGGCGCTGTTAGTTAGCCGACCCCATACTAGACTTTTAGCCTAGCCTAGGCCGCAGCCTAGTGTTCATGTTTACTTCTGTATGATATAATAAGTGTTCCTAGTGTTTATGTTAATGAAGATATAGGCATTTTTAAATATATACAAGATTCAGTGTTGCACATATCTTTCGCCTTCTAGGGACCATACAAGAGACCGTGCCCAGTCCATCCATGTCACATCCACTAAACCAAGGTTGGGGACCTTGTATGCTTCCTTATCTCCCCTGTTACCTTCGGGTAACCTCCCTTTTTGTAGCTTTGCTATATCTTAGCCCCCTTACCTAGAATAATTTTTGGGTAGGTTAGGCTAGATCGTTCTTCCCTCTTCCCTACCATAGTATATGGGGGGACTTCGGACAGAACCCCAGAGTACCTATCGTTCATCCCAGTCCACCCTTAGGGAACGCATTTCCCTTTAGTTATCGACCGAGACTGAAGGTGGAAGGGCCCTGCCCTTCCCCCTAGACTGCTCTTGGTTGGGACACGTCCCTTCCTCCTGTGGCCTAACGATATGTCTTCCCAGCCCTCCCTAATCTAGAAGAAGCTCTCCTGGTTTAGGTTAGGCTTTGGGGGATTCTGTTTTATTATAGTTTAGGAGAGTACACCAGTGCTGTGGCTACTCTGAGCTAACCTACCCTAGGGTTGGAGAGCGTTTCTCTCCTACCTGGGTAGTATAGCATCTAACAGATTCCCCCACTCCTTGGGAGCTTTAGGGTTGCGACCCCTTCTGCTCCCTCTGTAGAAAAATGCACATCCGTGTGCATTTTATTGTTTTGTATATTATATGAATTGTTTGGTTGTGGTAAATTTCTTATGTTTAAATTGTTTGCTCGGGAATGGTTTGGTTCTTTTATTTTGAAAAGCAAATGCATCTACTTAGCATACCTTAAACTACCTCTTGGGACAATTTTAAAGCAAGAACCAAGCCATTCTTGAGCGATGTATTTTAAGTTTTACCAGGTTGTTCACTGCTGGACACAAGAATGGGAAAACTGTTGTTGGTGGTGAATGATCTGAAGAAGGCAGTATGAAGAGGCCAGCGTAAGAAGCGCAGCAAGGCAGTCTTCTCCTGAATTAGAAGAAATTTTTTGGCAGCCAAGGGACAATGGCTGTCATTCATTAGTGTAAGATCGGTGGCTCTGGACTTAGCCGCTCATGGATCACGTCATCGTCTGAACACCTTATACTACTCAAGAGCTCAAATAGAAGACTACCATCATCACCTCTACCTTCGTCACTGCTGTTCTATGGACCTAAAAGACTAGCTATATGTTGAGGTAAGGTTTGCATTAAGTACGATGCATTTGCTTTGTGAACTTTCAACTATAGTTACGGTTTTATAACCTTTTGTCTTGCAACCAAACCCATATATATATAATAAAGTCTGAAGTGTCTCTTTTTAAGTTTTAAATTTGATCTTGACATTTATATTAGGATTATCAAATCGTTTATTGTTCTAGGTTTTGTATTTTCCATAGATTAATATTAAAAGTTTGTTTGTTTTCTAAGATTTTGCATATATGCACATTGTTATGTTTGTAGCCCCTGACGTTTCCAATTTATAATGTTTCGTGCTATGGGTTACAGATCCTTCGGATGTTTCGAAAATTGAGGGGTAATAGTGCGGACCAAATGCAGTTTCTCTGGCGGAGAGAGAGAAAGTCCACGCTAAGTTTTTTCCGAGATTTGAACTGATCAGGATCACCATATTCACCAGTCATTCTTCGGATTGTATATTGTCATAAATTTACCGTTTAATTGTAAATTAAAAAAAAAAATTTTTATGACATAATTTTGCTTTTCCTTAATTTATGTTACATTGCCCTCTCAAATATTGCTTTTCGTAAATGGCGACGAGGATGGGATTGGTTGCGAGGTTCATTGCCTTGAGTATGTTTTTTCTTGATGAATTTCCGTGAGTTGGTTACGTTCCAGAGTCCCGTATCTCTTTAATATTTCACTGTATTGCTTTAAGTTTTAAATTTGTTCATTAAATTCTTAGAAAAATGCCGCCGAAGAGCATTTCGCGCAGTTTTCGTTCAGCCCTTAGGCAGCAAGTTACCAGGAAGTGTAATTTCATAGAAAGGTTTGATTCTTCGATGTCTGTAAGCGATGCTAACGAGCATATGAACGTGTTGGTTGACCTTAAAGAAAAACTTGACAAAAGTGAATAACGAGGTTTTGAAGGAAATTTGGGATAGCGCAGATAAAGACGACAACGGCGATGAATTGGTGAGTGAGGAAATGGATACTTGGTTCGTTTATGACGATCGTTTGAGTAAGTGTCTTTCTCTCCTTAAGACCGCGGTGTCACTTTCACCCGGAACCCTTACCGATCGTTTGCGTTCTGAAATTTCACAGCTTAAATTACCTGAACTACCTTTAACGACATTTGGTGATCGAGAAGGTGAGGATATTTCGAAGTTTTTACGAGAATTCGAAGCAACTATTGATAAGTATGATCTTAGTACTCACGTTAAATTTACTCTTCTTACGAGACAGCTTTCAGGTGACTTGCTTAAACTGGTAAACTCAATAGATTGTAGCAACCGTTCGTATGAAGAAGCTAAGAAATTATTACAGAAAGCTTTTGCAGATACTTTGTCTCAACAATACAGGGTTATTAAGCAGTTATCGGAGTTGAAGCTAACTTATCAGAGTGATTCTTATGACTTTATCAGTAATATGAGAATAATTTGTAATCAATTTGAGGCTTTAAGCATAGATCAAAACATAGTTTTACAGTATTTCATATGGAATGGGTTTAATGACTGTTTCAAGAATCAGTTAATGCATATTACTGGCTTGAATAAGCCCTCGTTGCAGCAAATAGATGAACATATCTTTACTGCTTTGGAAAGATATAAAAACATATCCAAGAAATTTCATGTGAAACAAGGTAATCTTGAGAAAAAGGTTGTGCCCAACTCAAATTGTTTAGCTTCTGCTGTTGTTAATGTTGAGAAGTCTAAAGTTAAAGAATGTTCTCTATGTTTAGCAGACAATAAAGGAGACATTGATCACCCAATTTTTAAGTGTTCAGTTTATGTAACTCCACAGAGTAAAATTGAAAAACTAAAACAATTGAATTTTTGTACAAACTGTACTTACGATTCTCATAAAACTTCAGATTGCAGGTTTAAATTCAACCGAAAATGTAAACATTGTAACAAGTGGCATTTCAGCTATCTTTGTAAATTTCGTAATGACTCAAAAAGTACGGCTAATAACCTTTAAAATGATTCAGATAACCAAGAAGTGACTAACCAAACGGCAAAGGTGAATTGTAAAGAGAAATCGAACTCTAATTCTGTTGTTTGTAACCTAACTTGGTCTGATTTAGAAGTTTTAAGAATCTCTTGTAACCTGGTGACTGCTATGCCTTCCTTTTCACTGAATGACAATGGGGATCGAGGTATAAAGGATTCAGGAAGTCAAGTAACTTTCGTTGAGGAAGACTGGGCTAAGAGTATGCAGTTTGAAGTTGTTGATCCGAATTATTCTTTGGTGGTGGATGGTATTAATTCTTCAAAGCCGTTAGCCACTGTAGTATACAAGGTGAAGTTGAATGATAATTATTTTACTGCTATTGCCATGAAGTCTATTAATTTGAAATTAGTTTTGCCAGGTATCTCAGAGGTAGCTCAAGTATTTAAGGATAAGGGCTATATATTAGCTGACAAAACTTTGCATATGTCTAGGGAAAAAGTTGAAGATATAAAATTGCTCTTGGGAAATGATAACTCTCATTTAGTGCCACAGAAGGATGTGCTGTTTGGAGGTAGTTCTGAAGTGATTCCCTCTGTTTACTTGGAATCACCCTTAGGAGTGATGCTAGTAGGTGACATTGAAAGGTATAAGCAAAATCTAGCTCTATTACCAGACCAGATAAAGCATTTTTCTGGTTGAAGTTGATAGTAATTTGGATATGGATGGATTATTCTTAGATTCGGTAGAGAAATTTAAGTTTCCTACTTGTGTTAATATTTTTGTTTTAAATAAGGGTCAGATTGTTGAAGCTGAACTTGAGAGAGCAGCAGAAGAAATTCTTTCCTCGAAGGCAGAATTTTTTCGTACAGTGATTCTATTTGCTTTAGAAAATAATAGTAGAGATCGTGATGGAAGGTTAATTATGCCTCTGTTATGGAATGGGGAAGTAGCACATTTGCTTGGTAAGAATCAAAGTTTGTCAAAAGCAATATTAAAATCAAATTTTAAGAAATTTAACAAAAAGGATAAAGTTTTTCAAATGATTGATGAGGTTTTTAAAGAACAGGAACAGCTAGGCATTATAGAGATAGTATCTAACTTTGAGCAATTCTTGGAGGAAAACCCCCAACATAGCTTTCTGCCACACATGCCAGTGTTCAAGATGGACCGAGAGTCAACAAATGCTGTAATGTATTTTTGTCCAATTTGTGTGAATCTGACAAAGATACCCCTATAACTATATCTCATAATCAAGCAATTTTTTCTGGTCCTTTTTTGAATAAGAAGATTGCTACTTCTGTTTTACAGCTAAGATTTAATGAAAAATTGTTATGTTTTGATATAAAAAAGGCATTTCTGATGATTAAGTTGGTGCCTTCAGATCAAAGTAGGTTACTCTTTTATTGGTATAGAAACGTATCTAAAAAGGACTATTCCTTAATTGTTTATAAACATTGCAGACTTCCCTTTGGTTTGCCATGTAGTCCAACTTTATTAATGTTAGCACTTTATAAAGTTTTGATGTTGGATGTCCAAGGTGACAATATTGATGTAAAGGAATTGAAGACAGAGTTATATAACTTAGCTTACATGGATAACTTGGCTTATACGACCAATGATATTGACAGGTTGAAATGGGCTTATGAGAAACTTAACAGTATATTTTCTCCCTATAAATTTGAATTGAAGCAATTCATAACCAATAATGACTCGCTGCAGCAACAGGTAGATAAAGATAAGGAAAAGACTCCTACAAAAGTAAAATTGCTTGGTTTGCTTTGGGACAGAAACTGTGATACTCTTTCGGCAAGCAAGTTGGTACTTGATAAGGATGCAACGACCAAAAGACAAATTCTAAGTTCTATTGCAGCCTATTTTGATGTGTTCTAATTTTATGGTCCTTTATTAAACAGGGCTAGATTATTTATGCACTCGCTACAATGCAGGAAAGAAGTTGGATGGGACGATAGACTCTCTGGTGAGGAGCTACGAGAATGGTCTAATATTTGCAAGCAAGTAAATGGTGTTTCTGAAATTGCAGTGAAGAGATTTGTTGGTCGCAGGAATGATCCTTTCCAAATTATTGCTTTTTGTGATTCTAGCAAGCATATATATGGAGTTGTGCTCTTTATCAAGAACTTGCGAACAAAGGAGGTAAGTTTCCTTCTGTCAAAAAATAGAATAATTGGACGCCAGTTAGAGCTAAAGTCTATCCCTTCTCTTGAATTTCTATCTCCCTTGCTTGGTACAGAAACTATTGTTGACATTTATAAGGAACTTAGTGGTTCAGAGTGTGTCTCCCCCATAAACATTACAAAATTGGTAGTTTTCTCAGATAGTGCAGTTGTACTGAATTGGTTAAATTCTCGAACAAATAGGTTTGATGAATTAAAAAAACTAAGTATTTTTGTTATGAATAGGTTGCAAAGAATAGAGAATCTATGTGAAACGGTCCCTGTGACTTCCAAATTTTGTGCAGGTATGATAAATCCTGCAGATTGTACTACCAGGTCATTGTCATATAAGAGGTTAATAAAATCAAATTTCTTCACAGGACCTGATACCATTCATGATATCTTGGAAGATAACAGTTTGGATGTAACGATCCTAAATCCTTTAACCAATGTACTTGAAGTTTCAGAAGGCCACTGTGAGATAGGGAGTGTGACCGAGCCAGAGATGGGAGGCATTTTGAATTCTACAGTTGGAAATTCCGATTGTCTTCATTTGATTTCGGTCTACAAATATGTACTGACATTCATAAACAATGTCAAACGGAAGTTAAGGAACAAATCCGGCAAGTATGACCATTTTGAGGTTTTCAGTAATGATGACATTTCTTTGAATGCATGGCAAATTGTGATTTTGCAAGATCAACGCCAAAATTTTCCGGATGTTTTTAAATATTTTAGAGAAAGGAACCCTAAAATTAGAGATATGCCTAACATAGTAAGTCAACTAAACTTGTTCATTGAAAAGAAATCTGGTTTACTAAGGTTAAAAGTAAATTTCGTAAGTGGAGAGACGGTAGTTATGTATTCCCCATTCTTTTGTCCAAAAACAGTGAATTGACTGAAGAAATTGTTAGAAATTTTCATGTTAAGTTAGCTCATTCTGGAATAAATGCCACATTATCAGAGGCTAGGAAACTGTTTTGGATTCCTTGCAGATTTTCTACTGTAAAGAAAGTCTTGAAAACTTGTGTTCACTGCCGTAGATTTAACAGTAGAACTATAAAGTTAAACCAGTCCCCTTATAGAGAATTTAGGGTTTCTCCTCCAACCATACCTTACAGGTATATTTTCATTGACTATTTTGAACCTTACTGGGTATATTGGATGGGTAAGAAATCAAAGGTATGGATATTATGTATCACCTGTTTATGGTCCAGAGCCATAAATCTTAAAGTTTGTGTAGACCTTTCGGTGATATCCTTTTTGCGAGCACTTCAGCTCCATTGTTTCGAGTTTGGGGTGCCTGAACTCTGTTTAAATGACCAAGGTTCACAGCTAACTTCAGGTGCTAGAACCGTTGAAACTTTTTTAAGTGATAAGGATACACAATCCTATTTCAGGGAGAACAACATAAAACCTTTGAGCTTTCAGCAGTACTATAAACGCCACAGTGAACTTGGATCTTTAGTGGAATCTTGTGTGAAGATGGTCAAAAGGCTTATTGAAGGCTCTATTTGGAATATGGTCCTCGAATATTTAGATTTTGACTTTGCTGTACAAAATATTGTACATATAGTAAACCGTCGACCAATTGCCTTTAAAGAATATATGCGAAACAATGATGGGACTGAACCTGTACCATCTCCTATAACTCCAGAAATTTTAGTTAAAGGTCATGAATTGAATTCCTTAAATATTATTCCCCATTTACATCCTTTACCTAGGGCAGATGATACTTGGGTTCCTGATATATTTCCCATTTCCCATGTGAAGGACAGCCACAGGAAGTTACGAAAGGCTAGGGAAAGTATAATAGAGATATATAATAAAGAATTTGTTGTGCAGCTGGTGAATCAAGCCACTGACAAACGCAGTAGATACCAACCTGTTAATCATAAACTATTAGAAGTTGGAGACATTGTTCTCATTGAAGAACCCCTTCTTAAACCAACTAATTTTCCAATGGGTATTGTCAAAGATGTAAAACTGAACTCTTTAGGTGAAGTAACCGGTGCAACAGTACTCAAAGGAAAAATTAGGGAAGAGACTAAAAGGCAAGTTTCATCCTTGATTCCATTGCTCTATAAACGAGAATATGAGGCTAAATTTAACGATAAAGCACAATCGCCATATGAGGATAAACTGAGCAAGGAAGATGAGGTTAAGGAGAGACCCAAGAGGCGAGCTGCCATGATTGGGAAAGATAAGGTAAGGAAACTATTGGATGACAGTCTAGCATGATCTTTGATCGCTATATTGTAATTCAATTTTTTCCTAAAAAAATTGAATCCCCTCACGGGAGTATAGAAAAATGCATATCCGTGTGCATTTTATTGTTTTGTGTATTATATGAATTGTTTGGTTGTGGTATATTTCTTATGTTTAAATTGTTTGCTCGGGAATGGTTTGGTTCTTTTATTTTGAAAAGCAAATGCATCTACTTAGCATACCTTAAACTACCTCTTGGGACAATTTTAAAGCAAGAAACAAGCCATTCTTGAGCGATGTATTTTAAGTTTTACCAGGTTGTTCGCTGCTGGACACAAGACTGGGAAAACCGTTGTTGGTGGTGAATGATCTGAAGAAGGCAGTATGAAAAGGCCAGCGTAAGAGCGCAGTAAGGCAGTCTTCTCCTGAATTAGAAGAAATTTTTTGGCAGCCAAGGGACAATGGCTGTCATTCATTAGAGTAAGATCGGTGGCTCTGGACTTAGCCGCTCATGGATCATGTCATCGTCTGACCACCTTATACTACTCAAAAGCTCAAATAGAAGACTACCATCATCACCTCTACCTTCGTCACTGCTTTTCTATGGACCTAAAAGACTAGCTATATGTTGAGGTAAGGTTTGCATTAAGTACGATGCATTTGCTTTGTGAACTTTCAACTATAGTTACGGTTTTATAACCTTTTGTTTTGTAACCAAACTCATGTATAAATAATAAAGTCTGAATGATCTCTTTTTAAGTTTTAAATTTTATCTTGACATTTACATTAGGATTATCAAATCGTTTATTGATCTAGGTTTTGTATTTTCCATAGATAATATTAAAAATTCGTTTGTTTTCTGAGATTTTACATATATGCACATTGTTATGTTTGTAGCCCCTGACGTTTCCAATTTATAATGTTTCGTGCTATGGGTTACAGATCCTTCGGATGTTTCGAAAATTGAGGGGTAATAGTGCGGACCAAATGCAGTTTTTCTGGCGGAGAGAGAGAAAGTCCACGCTAAGTTTTTCCGAGATTTGAACTGAATAGGATCACCATATGCGCCAGTCATTCTTCGGATTGTAAATTGTCATAAATTTACCGTTTAATTGTAAATTAAATCAATTTTTTTATGACTTATAATTTTGCTTCTCCTTAATTTATGTTACATTGCCCTCTCAAATATTGCTTTTCGAAAACCCTCAGATCCCTACCCCCACTCTATCCTTTTGTGTTGGCTTGCCTTCACACCCCTGTCCGCTGTCCTACAATTCCTCTCTTGGGGAGAGTTGTAGGTTAAGCTGTGCTCTCCTGCTTGGCTGGCCGCTCTGCTACACTTCCCCCTCATAGTCGAACTATAGGGTAGTGTTGGCAGCCGGCCTGCTGGCGGAAGATCACCCTTTCCCCCTTTTCGAGTGTCCTCTGATCCTCCCTTGGATTACCATAGGCATCCAGCCGTCTGCCGGCCCCCTGGCGCCTGGTGATAGGCATATCCCCTCCTATCATGAGAGCACTCCTTCCGAAGGGAATCCGGTCAGGTATCGGACATTACCCTTCCCCACTCCCTCCTTATCTTTCTCTCTTCTATCATGGTGCCGGTCCACTGCCGCCTCCGCCTGCCGGCGCTAGCCGCCGGTACCCCATGTGACCTTCCTACTTCATAGGATGTTCCTATCTGAGGATTACCTAAGGCGACAGCCTGCCGGCTGCCGGGGGCCACTGCCCCTTGCCGCCGCTGCTGCCGACATCTCAGACAACCCTCCATCTTATGTACCCAGCTAGGTTTACCAACGCCAACAGCCTGCCGGCTGCCGGAGGCCACCGCCATGCAGGCGACCTGCCGCCATGCCGGCGGTCGCCCTTATAGGTGTCTCCTACCTCTCTGCTGCTCAGTGTGTAGCCCTAGATGGATTCACCCCGCCGGACCGACCTCCGGCTTGCCGGCGACGCTCCTGCGGCTTCCATGGACATGCACCCCTCACCCCGTCTGCCGGCCCTGTACCGGCAGTCGACCTAATACAGCCGTATAGCCAGACTGCTCTTTCTTTGGTATTTCATACCCTAAAAGACAGTGGCTGGGGTGTACGATTGTACAGTACAATAATTCCAGCATACTCTGTGCTTCTCAGTGCAGTCTCTTGCCGGGACCTACCCAAATATAAGGGGGCTTTATCCTATTTCCCCCCTTCTTTTCTCGAAGTTCTGAACAATTTCAGGCCCTCTCCACTCTGTAGACAATTCCTTTATAAGGAGGCCTAAGTTTGGCTCCCCCATAGGGATACCATTCCCTCCCCTAGAACCTCAGGTCATAAGGAATTGTCGTCAGAAAAGGTCACGGTAACTGGCTGGATGGGACTCACAAGTATGTGTCTTCCTACTTCCCTTCTAGCTCACCTATCCTGAGCTCACATAAAAACCAATTCTACAGATTAGTAAATCTTAATTTTAGGAGTAATGTAAGCCATAACTCTGTCTTCCATGTACTCATGATCTCTCTTTTTTACAGGAGGAGAACCTGAAGTGTGAGAGATCTTTCTGCGGAGTTCGCCGCCCGGATTTCTACAGGCATAAGGCGTGCCGGACCCAAGCCCACTGCGCAGCGAAAAAGGGCAACCTTAAATATTGGGACCCACAGTCCTGCTCAATCTGCAAAGGCCTCCTTGATGAGGCGTTCGACAACCCTCCGTCCCTGGAGGCCAGGGACAATGCTCGAGAGAAACTGCACAAGTGGGTGCGCGGTTTCCAGAAGAACGCCACCAGGCCTTATCTCCCTAATAAGATGAGGGCCTTGCTTTTCCCTAAAGCTCTTTCGGACTCTGTGATCCAACTTACTGTTGAACCCAACATTTCGGCTACACTCTGAAAGTGTCATCTCGACGAAGTGGAGATGTCGGAAGTCTCCGACAACACCGAGAGGACCCTCATGGGTGAGGATCTGGAGGATGAAGAGGATCAGGTGGAGTTCCCTGATTCGGAGGACGAGGTAGCCCAAACACCTCCATTAACCCCCGTTGTGGTCGAGGAGCCGGTCCCCTCTACCTCCGCCGCCTCGCTGCCCGTGCTATCAGCCAATGGATATGCCATCCAGGTGCTGGTGGCACTGATGGACGAAAGGCTCCGAAAGAAAAAAGAGGAGCTCAAACGTCATTTTATGGAATTGAAGCAACCAAAAAAGATTTCGGTTAAGGATCTTCCCCCCTGCTCGGAGTCTAACCCCTGGAGGTACGCCGAGCATATGCCAATTACAACTGGCAAAATCTTTATCAATGATCGGCTTGGGTCCATCCTCTTGGAAGAGGTGGAGTTCTTCCCCAGCTTTGAGGCTTACCCGGACTGTTACGTCCGGCTCAGGTCCAAACCGGCCTCCAAGGAAGAGACCGAACCCAAAGAAGTGATCGTGATCAATCACTCGAAAGCCCAAGCCATCTGGCAGAGTGTCTTAAGAGTTGTGGTTTTACCAACTCTAAAATGCCAGCATTGAGCAAGAAGCACCCGTCCTTTCTTGCTCCCCCTACTGCAACCTTTCCCTTTGTTGAAAAGGCCTTCCATGCGTTCATGAAGGCGGTGGAGGAAGGAAAGCCCTGCCCTACCTTGGAGGAGTGTAGGCCTCTCTCCCTCGCCCTTTCCCCCCGACAACAGATTCTGGAAAGATATCCAATTCACTTTTACGGTCTGGAAACTGGAACCTGACAAGGCTGGCCGTCAGTTCAATGAGGATCTTCCAAAGCTGAACGACCACCTTCTTCGTCGGGAGCAGGAGACCAAGAGACTAGCCGCCTCTCTGTCTCACCAAATTCAGCTGGAGGTCATGGCCGGGGACGTTAGGGTCCCAGATTTGTATATGGTTCTCGCGAAGACCCACCTAGTGACCGTGATGAAGGACTTATACAGCTTCATCGAGGCCCAGAGAGCCTGCAGAGAATTCGTGTTTGCCAACGCGGCAGTGAAACACGAACCCCGGAAGCTAATCTCCTCCAACATCTGGGGCAAGCATCTCTTCCCAACAGCTCTGGTGAAAGAGCCTCTGAGAATCGGAACCTTCTCAACAAATGGGGCATGTCCCGCAAGAGGAAATCCTCTCAGGAAGAAGGCCCTCAACCTAAGAGGAAATCCTCCAAACCACGACTCCAGCCGCGTCAACCCCAAACGCCAGTTTCCGGCCCCCGCTACTCCCCAAGTGGTTGCACAACCACAACAGACCTTTCAGTTGGTCCTAGAACTCTTGAACAAGAAGGTGATCAAGAGGGTAAAGTCCACCAGGTTCCAAAGAAGACTATTTTGTGCTCCAAAGAAGGACTCAGACAAATTCAATGTCATTCTCGACTTGTCCCCTCTCAACAAGTCCATTGCGAACAACAAATTCAAGATGCTGACCCTTCAACAAATAAGAGCCCTACTGCCTCATAAGGCCTACACGGTCTCAATAGACCTGGCGGATGCCTACTGGCACATCCCAATGAACGACCACGCTTCCTCCTACATAGGATTCCGGCTCCAACGAAGAAGCTACGCCTTCAGAGCCATGCCCTTCGGGCTCAAAGTGGCTCCGAGAATCTTCACCAAGCTAGCAGACACAATCGTCCACCAGCTACGCCTTCAGGGCGTCCAAGTGATGGCCTACCTCGACGACTGGCTGGTCTGGTCGACATCGCCAGAAGAATGTTTGAGAGCTTGCAGCAAAGTGACCCAGTTCCTGGAACATCTGGGTTTCAAAATAAACACCAAGAAGTCTCGCCTCAGTCCAGCTCAGAAGTTCCAATGGTTAGGAGTCCATTGGGATCTTCAGTCACACCGCCTTTCCATCCCACTGAAGAAAAGGAAAGAAATAGCAGGGTCTCTCAGAAGACTTCTCAAATCCAAACGGATCTCAAGACGACAGCAGGGGTAAGTTCTCGGCTCCCTACAGTTCGCCTCAGTGACAAACCCAGTGCTACGAGCACAGCTAAAGGATGCCTCAGGAGTCTGGAGATGAAACGCATCCGTCGCTTGAAGAGATCTCAAGTGACCGCTACCGAACAGGTTTCGCTCCCTTCTAAGCCTGTGGTCAGAAGCAAGGACCTTGAAAAGATCCATCCCTCTCCAACTTCCGCCTCCATCGCTCAACATCCATACGGACGCTTCTCTGGAGGGTTGTGGGGGTCACTCCCATCAACGTCAAGTTCAAGGAACATGGTCTCCCCTATTCAAGACGTTTCATACCCTGAAGAAATCATCCCCACGTCTCTCGATACACATCCGTCTAACTCTGGAAAGCTCGGTAGTAGTCAGGTGTCTTAACCGTCAGGGCTCGAGATCGCCCCAAATAAATCAGGTGCTGTTACCCATCTTCCGCCTAGCGGACAGGAAGAAGTGGCACCTATCTGCAGTTCACCTATAAGGATTCCACAACGTGACGGCGGACGCTCTATCAAGGACAAGCCCCATAGAGTCGGAATGGTCCCTAGACGCAAGATCATTCTCCTTCATCTCTCGTCAAGTGCCAGAACTACAGATCGACCTCTTCGCGACGAGCGACAACAAGCAACTTCCTCGATATGTGGCCACTTACGGGGACCCCAAAGCAGAAGCAGTGGACGCCATGTCCCTGGACTGGTACAGATGGTCCAAGATTTACCTGTTCCCTCCACCCAACCTTCTGCTGAAAGTCCTCTCCAAACTGAGAACCTTCAAAGGGAGAGCAGCCCTTGTGGCTCCCAAGTGGCCCCGGAGCCACTGGTTCCCCCTAGTCCTGGAACTACAGCCTAAGCTGATCCCCCTGCCGGGCCCAGTTCTCTCCCAACAGGTGCAGAAGTCGACTGTCTTCGCTTCATTAAAGAAAGTCAAGGAATTTCATCTCAGGATTTTCTCTCCCTAGCCGTGAAGAAAAGGTTTGGGATCTCGAAGAAAAGTATGGATTTCCTAGAGAAATACAAAACAAAGTCTACCAGAAGGCAATATGAATCATCCTGGAAGAAGTGGGTATCCTTCGTCAAGGCAAAAAACCCTACGGAAATCTCCATAGATTTTTGCATGTCCTTCTTTATTCACCTTCATGGACAAGGCTTAGCAGTCAATACGATTTCCACCTGCAAATCGGCCTTGACTAGACCACTTCTGTACGCCTTTCAAATAGATTTATCCAGCGAAATCTTCAATAAACTCCTGAAGGCGTGTGCTAGACTCCGTCCAGCACCTCCACTGAGACCCATCACCTGGTCCCTGGATAAGGTGCTCCAATTTGCCTCTAACTTGGACAACGAATCTTGCCCTCTGAAAGACTTGACTCAAAAAGTGATCTTCCT
This sequence comes from Palaemon carinicauda, assembly GCF_036898095.1. Lineage (NCBI taxonomy): Eukaryota > Metazoa > Arthropoda > Malacostraca > Decapoda > Palaemonidae > Palaemon > Palaemon carinicauda. Next base: position 67,212,795 of record NC_090745.1, on the reverse strand, counting down.
TTTTGCTCTCACCTCGGGAGCCCGAGTCAGTGAAATAGTGGCATTATCAAGAGAAGAGGGCCAGATACAGTTCGCCGACACGGAGGAACTTACCCTCTT
>NC_090745.1:67185196-67207696 GCF_036898095.1 Palaemon carinicauda | reverse complement strand
AATTTTCCCACGACATGACGTATGCGCTGGAGATCGCCGTAGGAGGTTGCAGAAGGAAAATTTTTTGAAGGGACGGCCAACGGGTCGCTATACGCCATTTTGGCTGCTGAAACGTCGAGGGCATCTTTAGGAGTGGTCCTTAGTCCCAGGAGGACCCAGGGAAGCTGAGTAAACCAGTTGGAATCCTTACAGCGGGACATCAAAGCTGCTTTGAGGGTGCGATGAAAACTTTCAACCATTCCATTTGCAGCTGGGTTGTAGGCAGTTGTCTGATGTAGGGTGATGTCCAGGTGATTCGCTAATGATGTCCACAATTGAGAGGTGAAAGTGGTATCTCTGTCAGAAGTAATATGCTCAGGGATACCAAATCTTGCAATCCATCCTGAGAGTAAGGCAGATATACATGAGGTGGACATTGCAGTTTCCATGGGCATGGCTTCAGGCCCACGAGTGGAGCGGTCAATGACAGTAAACAGGTAACGATGTCCATGTGATGTAGGTAGGGGGCATATAACGTAGACGTGAATGTGGGCGAATGACGCTGAGGTTGAGGAAAGGTGCCCACTCCTGAATTTGTGTGTCGATGTATTTTGGAAGTTTGTCAAGAAGTACAGGCACGGACCCAATCCTTAGCATCCTTAGAAATGCCATGCAAAATGAACTTCGTCTTCAGCAGCTGTGCAGTAAAACGGCACGAGGGATGTGAAAGACCGTGAATGAAATCAAATACCTGTCAGTGCATGGGAGCAGGAATCCAAGGTATTAGTCTACCAGTACTGACATCACAGAAGAGGGTGGTGTTGGAGTCGTCGAGGGAGATGTCTTCGCAACGGAGGGATGTGCTGGATGTCCTACATGCTTGATACTCTGGATCCTGTCATTGGGCTTCAGCCGAGGCATTGTAATCCAATCCCAGTTGAATGGCAGCCAATGTGTTTCTTGACAGGGCATCGGCAACGGGATTCATTTTCCCAGGGACGTATTGAATGGTGCAATTGTATTCAGCCATGGCGGAAAGATGTCGGCGTTGCCGGGCGGACCAGGCGTCAAACTGTCGAGTGAAGGCGTGCACCAGAGGCATGTGGTCTGTTCGAATGACGAAGGGCGTACCTTCTCAGAAATGGCGAAAAAGAGGGAAAGCCAAGTGCACCGCCAGCAATTCACGATCAAAGATAGAATAACCTGATTCTGCCTTGGACAGTTTTCTACAGAAGAATGGCAATGGACGGGGCGAGCCGTTGACCACCTGTTCTAGTACTGCACTAATAGTGATGTTGCTGGCATTGGTGGAAAGAAGTATAGGGGCATGTGGGATAGAAAAAGTGAGAGCCGCAGCAGTTGATAGGGCCTTCTTTGCATTGCAGAAGGCTGCTTCTTGAAGGGGACCCCACTTCAGGTCTTTTGGCTTGCCCTTGAAGGAGACCTAGAGGGGGGCAAGAGTGGCGGTAATGTCTGGCAGAAAACGGCGATAATAATTGGTCATGCCCAAGAATTCTTGCAGAGCTTTGACGGTCGAGGGCGTGGGAAAGTTCTGAACCGCTGCTACCTTCTCAGGAATGGGATGGACTCCTTCAGGAATGATGCGGTGTCCTAAGAACGACACTTCGTTGGCGCCAAAGGTACACTTGTCGTTCCAGACTACAAGGACATTTTGTTGCAGGTGGTCGAGCACGATGCGCAGGTGACGGAGGTGTTCCTCTTTTGAGGAAGAGAACACAAGTATGTCATCCATATAACACAGAAGGGGAGGTCCCTTAAGATGCCATCCATTTCGGCGAACGTCTGGTTGGCGGCTGAATTTTGCGAAGACTGGTGGTCCCGTCGTTTTGATATGGTAATAAATACTGTGCTTGGCAGGAGCCGTAGGTGTTTGGTGAAGTTCAGGACGGAAAACGTCCGGTTACGACGTGAAGAGGTTGCCGTAGGCATCCGTGGGTGCGCTGATGTAGAGAGCAAGGTTAGAGGGGGCGGGTTGAAGAGGTGTCGACAACTACGAGTCTGCGTTGACCAATCGTTGGTGGGTGACATCGACCAGAAGGTGGAAATAAGAGAGGAAATCTACACCGAGGATTGGCAATGTGACGTCAGCAACGAGAAACTTCCAATTAAAGATTACCGTTTCCAAACGATAATGTGACGTTCTCGTAACCGTAGGTGGGTATCGCAGATCCGTTGGTAGCTACAAGGTGGAAGTCGGCAGATGTACACAGACTACGTCGTGTCCCGAAGAGTTCCCTTTGCAAAAGAGAACGACAAGCACCCGTGTCTACAAAAAATCGCATGCCCGTTCCCGCATCATGTAAAAAGAAAAGATTAAAAACATGGGAGGCCATTGCTATGACCGATGGCCTACTTACACGTTTTTGGGCCACTGATAATCCTTGGCACATTTTTTCGCAGGTGCCCCGAATCTGAGGAGGTAGTTGCAAAACTGCTGCTGATCGACGCCGGTAAGTGGCTGTGAAAGTCGTTGGTTGGGGCGCGAGCGAGAGGTGGGTGATGGGTGGCTTTGTCGCCGCTCCGGCACGTCACGGGGTAGGCGTGTATGTCCTACGGCATTCACGTCAGCTTCGCTTGACGTTGAATAGGCGTCCTCTTTGTCAGGAGTTGAGGAATTGATGGAGGTCTTGAAGGTCGTGAAGTGGCTGTCCATAAGGGCGTCGGCTTTGGTCATCAAGTTCTTTATGGGTAAACTATCGATATCGGGTATGGCAGCGTGTAGAGGTTTGGGTAAACGGCGTATCCAAAGAGCACGAAGTAGGTTCACCTCACGAGAAGAGCCGTCTGCAGCACGTTGCAGAAGAGCCGTACTGGTCATTTCCCTGAAGGCGAGCGAAGCCCTTTGGTCCCCCAATGGTTGTTGAGAGAGCTGCAAAAGCATTGCAATACGGGCGGCTGGCGACGGCGAGTACTGCTGCAGAAGGTATGTTTTGAGGGCGTCATACGCTATTGAGGTGTCTCCTTGTTTACAAAGCCAGTCGGATATTTCTGGGAAGGTGTCCTTCGGTATCGCCGCAAGAACATAATCTTCTTTGGTGGTTGAGCGAGTCACGCCCTTGATGCGTAACTGGCCTTATGCGCGCTGAAACCAAGCAATTGCCTCTCCGCTGGCGAACAACGAAAGTTTCAATGGGGTGGCGCCAACTTCCGTGGAGTCCGCCATAGCACCAATGACGGATGGGGGGTTAGGTGGAAGGCAGGAGGAGTGAGTCGACTTCCGAAGTCACCAATGTGACGGGCCGAGAGAGGCTGTGACTAAGAAGGCAGGATTAAAGCAACTGAGTAATATTATTACAGAACATCCATTTATATATACATAAACTCAAGGCAAAAGGGCATAAAACACATAACAGGCAATTTCATGTTCAACCAACAACCGCACCGGTTAACAGTTAACGGTGAGAAAAACAGACATGTTATTTAACGTCCCTATTAGTGCGAGGGGAGAGGGAAGTTACAAGCATAATATATACAAAAAATTAAATATCCTTACTATGTACGATCGTTTGACACAATGTTGGTACAATTCCCTGGAGTATATTAAATACTTTTTTTTTTACTCTGTGTTACTTACTTGACTTCTCAGTAACACAAAAAAACCCATAAAACATTCGACTTACACTGTAATGTCCTAGTAACATTTGTATAAAACTTGAACAAACAAAATCCTTTACTCCAATCACTTAAATAAAATAAATGATTTTTGTTCATGCTCTGCGACTTATTTTGGATGTTCCACTAACATGTATAAAAGACAATTAAAATAAAGAATAAAGTCTCTGCTCTACTTGTTTGAAAAATAAATCCTTTTGTCTTATGCTCTGTTACATATTTTAACGTCTAAGTATCATTTATATAAGGCATATAAATTCTCTAATACCTTTGCTCTGTTCATTCGAATAAAATAAGCCTTGTTATCTTACTCTCCTTTACTTTATAATGCTCTAGCGTCATAAAAATCCTTAAGGGCCAAAATAGGGAATAGAACCATCTTTCCAAACTCATCTCTACCGTTTGTATTAATCCACCCACATTTTACGTTAAGTATAACATTAAGATTTAAATTTTTGATGATCATGCTTGTAGAATTCATTGTCAAAGTGATCAAGAATATTTTTCTTGCCTACAAATGCATATAACATAATTCTTATCATAGTAAACCTGCCTCGAAAAAAATATCAGTGAAGTTTATTTTTAGAAGTAAAAGTAAAACATACTTTTCATTCAAGAGCTTAAATTTGGAACGCTCTCTTAATAAAAACATTTCCACATTTCCACTCTCTGATAGAGAGTACCTTCCTTACTGAAAATAAATTGCTCTACTGCATGTACCATATGCACTAATCTATCATAAAACTTAAATGCAGTCTCACACATGATCCCTGTAGTTTTCAGTCACTTGTCCAGTGATTTTCTGCTCATCCCTTAAAATACAATGTAAGTTTAATAACTCTAGTGACTCTCTGAGCCACTTGTCATGTAATTCCATGATTGCTGCTTTAACTAATTAAGCCTAAAATTGCATACATGACTTCAAGCCACAATCACAAATTACATGATTTGCAACCCAACCTTGGACCTACGCCTGCATAAATTCAATAGTTAACACCCTCATCCAATGACACAGATGAGACATGTCCGACTACTGCCTAAAAACATGGCACTCACCACCAGTCAGATGCTCAACTAGTCATCAGCCAACCCTGGATCGAGGTGATCTAATCCCTTCAAACCATGGGCGATAAACTATCTCCCTTTAAGGACCACCCAACATCGCCTTCAATAAGTAGAAACCAACCAACTCAACAGTTACCCCACCGCCCTTCGAACAATAAGACATATTTTCCCAGAGCCTTCCGCTCAGGAGTAAGAGAGTTCTAAATAAATCTGCTGTCATGGGTAGATACAATACTTTTAAAAGGATATAATGAAACAAAAAAAGATCTATTCCCAGTGTGAGTAGCGAGGCGAGACGAGATTCGACTGTAGCCCTGTTTGGGCGATCCTGTCATCTCTTCATTTTCATCAGCATTTTGGAAGTAAACCAAGCCTCGCCAAGAGCGCCTGCCGTGATAAGGGAGCTGTCCTGCTTTGACCAAGATGTCATCGTCGTAATTAGTGGAGTCAGCATATTTTGAGAAACCTAGCCTGAGGGAAGTCCTTGTTTAGGATGTATGTCATCATGGAAGGACACATGCTGCCCTTTTGTTACGACTTAAAACATGGTCCGGATAGCATCAGAAATTTCTTCTAGAAGCTTCCAGGGCGTGGTCGAAGTGGGCCTTTTTGAGGAAGCCAATAGAGATGCAGAATTGTTAAAAAGAACTCCTTCTATGGAGATGACCATTGCCCACTGTAATTAACTCCGTCCATACATGGGTATATAAACTTCAAGAAGAAATTGTCCAGGGGAGATAGGACAGGACATAAGACAAGAGAGGAACTATGTCTGAAGCAAATAAGATACAAGTCCTAGTGAGATAAGAAACAGAGAAGATCAGAAGTCTGATAGAGCCAGACAACAAAAGCCTATTCTCCAAAAGATCCTGCTACGGCCGAGAAGAAGAGACAAATTGAAGCAGCCAGCCCTTCCTGCTTGTGACAAGAAGTAGCCAACACTGCCTGCAGCCTGCCTTCATTCAACAGTATCATCGAATCCTTGGAAGAAGATCTCTGATGTCCCATCTTGATGCCACCCTTTTGTGACGTCTTTGAATCCGGTCATCGTGCCAGTTTCATCTGAACTTTCAGCCACCCGCCTGCAACGTTTTCAAGCCTTACTTCAACAATATCATCGAATTCTTGGAAGAAGACCTCTGATGTCCCATCTTGATGCCACCCTTTTGTGACGTCTTCGAATCCGGCATTGTGCTAGTTTCATCTGAACTTCAGCTGCCCTTCTGTAACGTTCTCAAGCCTGAAGTCTCCGTACCAGTATTGTCTCAGCAGCTGCAGAAAACTATTCTTAAATATTTCTACCTTATTGATTGTTCCCCCTTTCTGATGATGATTTGGTTGGTTTAATTTGTCAGTTAAGGTAACCGAAGAAGTAACATTAGTCTTCTTTGTAAGGTTGTGAATAAACGTGTTGTGTTTTTCGTGTGTCTCTTTTTATATTCATTCCCCATATTTCATTCTGTGTTGTTGATATTTATTTAGCTTATTAAAAGAACCTGTAACGATTTTTAAGATCGTAATATCTGCCCATGAAAGTTACTGGCAGCTCCACCGTCTCCTAATTCTCCGTGTCAGTACTTGCTCTTTCACTGCAACTGCTCCAACCAACATCATCATCATAATCATAGGACCATTACCCGATCCTGATACTACTGCGTTTGACAACAGGATCAAATCATGTCACTCCAGGTAGTCCTTGTTCAAGGTCCTTGTATATGACAAGGAGTACGACGAATCCTTCAAGCTCACTGCTCTATAGAAATCCTGTAAAGGTTTGGTGAATTATATCATGCAAAAATCATTTACACCTCTCTGGTCAGTACCAGTGGTTCATGGGGATCCTGCAGTACGAGTACAACAGGTCATAGGGTTTTAGGAGCTAATTGATGGGAGATTCGAGCATTAAACCAGGTCCTATATACAAGAAATTAGCATTCCAAGCTGCAGGATTTCAATGCACAATAGCTAAACTTGGAAGAGCAGTATTGCTAACTCAGAGGTAGCAAGTATATCCCCCACATACAACGAGAGGTCCTCATTGAAAAAATCCAAATTGAAACCTTTGTCCAAAATGTTTAAGAGCTGTCAGAGCAACTACCCTAACTAAAAGGAGATAAGGATAAACACTACGTCCAGGGCTCTCTCGAATACCGAGAGACCTAAATCGTCACATCTTACCTAAACTGAGACAACCTACCATGTACCAACGGGCACCCACTCTAATTACCTTGCTGTGCTGACTGTTCAAAGGTCAAGGCCACCCTGTGGCCACCCTGGCCCTTAGAATCTCCTAGCAACAACCTATATATACTGTGCCTGTCCTGCCAGGAGACTAGCCACTAACCGATGATCTGTCCTGCCTATGCCACCCTTAAGGAGCACAAGGCCAACATGCAGCAACATACCTGCTGTACCAAATGCAGCGCCGTTCAACATAACCGCAACGACTGCAACACTTCAGTAACCTGATAGTACTACTACCAGGTTCACATTTTACCCTTATGCCCACATGCTCCAGACAACCCACTGGGGACCACACCAATCACTTAGATCACCATTACTACTCTGCCAGGCTAACCACCTACCTCCATCACTGCTCTCACCACTGCCACCATATGTGTTATGCAATGAAGCGCTCCCATTTATGCTCATGGTTTCTTTGATTCGGGAAGCCAATGCACCTTTATCACTCCAGCTCTCGCTACTCGCTGTGGTCTACAACCTCAAACCCCATGAATCCCTGATCTTCTACTCCTTCACTACCATAGGAGAGTTCTGGATTATCACAATTGTCCTTAGCTCGTCTAGGTGCTTTTCTGTTGGCATATCACCTCTTATCATTTACATGACAATTGGCTAAATCCTTGATACCTATCCCTCCAGATAAATCTGTTTACTTCTAAAACCATATATTCATATGTCCCACTGACACATAACTTGAATTTTCATCCTCTTTGACAGCCAAACTCAATGATACAGATTCTGCTTGGTATTTTTTTTTTTATTCCTAGTTAAATAAAAAGTTATAAGCTGTTCTCAAGTAGATGGTTAGCCTTCTGTTTTGCCATTGTCCTTTTATGGTGAACAGATTAAGATTCCATTAATAACTGCAATTCGCCACCCTTTATCTCGTTCATCACGTAGCTTGAATCTTGGCCTTTCTACTCAATTGTGTTCACTTATTCCAGGAAGGATGCCATTTTGTTCACCATGGCAAATAAAAAGATACATGGGTGGATTTTGCATCCTTACTCCACCGAATCTTAAAAAGAAGATATCTGCTCCCAAGAATGTCTGCTCACCCAAGTCATAGACCAAGGAGAACTGCGGACACCAAGACAGAAATTGGTGATTGTTGGGGAGCAAACGATCAGTTTGAAGAGGAAAGTGTTGACCCACACGAAGATAATGAACTAGCAAACCATTAGTGTAAACAGACAATGCTTTGCACTCACAATGTTCAGACCACTCATTCTGTTCTATACATTCAAGTATCTTATGTGTACCCCATATCACTACCTGTGTCAATATTTTAAGTGGAAATTAATGTGAAAGTGGCCTAGCATATTCCTACCCTATGTTATTTGTGATCATATCTGAGGAAGAAAACACAAGATAATTTGAATCCCCATTTTATACCTGTGCCTCAATAGTTATTTAGAGACAGTTGATACTGAACTTTTGAAGTTAGAGGACCTGGGGATGTTATGTAGAATATACAGTGTGGTCACTGTGTGTTTAGCAACTCCCCTGCCAAAGAAAGACCATAAACAGATAAAAGAGAAAAGACATGTCTGAGGCCTCGGTTCTAATTTGGACTATTAACGGCTGATGATGATGATGATGATGATATATAATAAATATACAATTTCTTGGTAGCATTAAAAAAAAGGAAGATAGTTTCTCTCCGGACAAACTATCAGCCAGACAGTTTTCAGACTGGCCAGTTAAAATCCATTCACATTTCCCCATTTACCATTATGTGCTGACTCGTGTTTCAAATCCCTTTGAGACTCTTCTTCAGGACTAAATTGATTAAATGATAGAATTAGCCTACACTTTATTATAAAGACTATGGGGAAGGAAATTTTGATTCAAAAATATTTTGAGAGTATAGATTCTTTGAAATCTAAATACAAATATAAGATGAATTTTTAAATGCATGCATGATTTTTCAAAAGGTGTCACAGACCTTCATGACCAATCTTAAGTGTCCTCCACGTCTTTGTTGAAGCATATGATTACCCATTTTGCAGTCACATTGACGTCGGGTTTATTAGGAACGTCATCTTTTGTTCAAAGCAGACTAATTTGTAACGCTTACATGCTCTCTCATAATTTCTGATCGTAATATACACTGGTCTCTGACTCTATTCCATTTGGAGCGGCGACTTTCTTTATGAAAAATTGTTGTGTGGATACTACTGTATTTTCACTGCAATGAAATAGTTTCTGCATTCCTATCCCTGCCGCCTTTCTTATTTCAACAATGCAGCAGGAAATTCCAAGGTTGCAAAGTGGTTGATGTAGATCCTTTAAAGTTGGTCTTGATTGAGAAATGCATCTGAGGATGTGAAAGAGCTCAAGTGGGCCAGCTGACTAATGCCCTTTTTCAAGGACAGGACTATGAAATTCATACCACTTAATAAGGTCACTTAGGACATCTCCGAAGTGCATAGGATTTTTCCCTCTCACCTTCGGTTTTGCGACGCCAGGCTGAATTATCCTAAAAATTAGTGTTTTTTAAATTATATCTCCTCCCATGATAATTATTATTAAGACCTGGGATTACTACCATTCATACATCTGATGTAGACCTCCAATAAAATGAGGACTATTTTTGTAAAAGTCATTTTTTTGCTTGATATGAATTTTTTCATTATGATAAAAATATAGATCCTACAAATCATGGGAAAAATTAAGAAAAAAAAAAACATGAAACCAAAAATTGGAAGAAAGGCAACATTTGAATACTTCATAATATCTTTATAAGTTACATACCAAATTTCTATGCTTTATCTTTAAAACTATAGGAAAAAATAGAATTTGAAGGTCAATAGGTATAGTTTTGAAATACGGGCGTTCAAAGTTTTTCTTTGTATTTTTATAAAGGCAATATTAATAGATTCTGATTATTATGAATCTAATTTTCCCTTTTTGAACATTAATAAAAAAACCCAAAGTTATTTATCATAATTCAATTATAAATGAAGATCCTTTAGCTCAATATCTTGCTTCTTTTGGGTTTTATGAGGCAAGGGGGCTTCTCCTCCACCCCCACCACTCTCTCTCTCTCTCTCTCTCTCTCTGTCACTACCGTTACTACTCACTTTTGAACTTTTAAGAGCGAATTTTCTTCTTCCTTATATCAGCAAGATGTTGAAATTGTCTTTTATTTTTTGAAATGATTTCTTGCTAAAAAGGGGAGAAACAAGCGTAAAAATTAGTGAGTGTCAGAGGGCGTTCAGAGTTTTTCTTTGTAGTTTTGCAATGAAAATATCAATGATCCTGATTATTATGAATTTTATGTTCATTTTTTTTATATTAATAAATGAAAACAAAGTTATTTATCATAATTCAATCATAAATGAAGATCCTTTTCCTCAATATCTTGGTTCTTTTGGCTCCAGTCAGGCAAGGTGACCGCTCCTCCATCCACTTCTCTCTCTCTCTCTCTCTCTCTCTCTCTCTCTCTCTCTCTCTCTCTCTCTCTCTCTCTCTCTGCAATACTACCTATATTGCCCACTTCTGAACTCTTAATATAGCAAATTTTCTTCTTACTTGTTATGAGGATGTTGAAATTGTCTTTTCCACTTTGAAATTATAATATTCTTGCCAAAAACGAGAGAGAAAAGAAAATGAATCAATGTCAGAGGTGAAACTCAGACATGTACTCTCCATGAGGATTGTGGTAAGACTGAAGGGTGATGGGTGTACTTTGCGCGTAATACATCATCTTGTGATTCGTGGAGGCTATACAGATGCCAATATTCACAATTTCTTTCATATTAAAATTTGTTAATTGTCAAAATTTACGATAACAGAAGAAATACTGCATTTTCTTGTATGCTTCATATATCTCACCTAATATTGGAATTCCGGGTGGGCCACTTAAAGTCTCATGGCTCCATTATTTTCTCCTGAGTAAAGGATCCTCTGTGCTCTCTTCAGGTTATCCATGTCTTGCCCCTTTAAATACTGTACTTGGACATGTGACCCGTGCAGACGGATAATGAGACGTCGGCATATGTTTTTTTTTTTTTTTTCATTTATTACAAAAGGTTCATTCGTAAGTACACTATACACAAGTGCCCTCTCAGGTGAGGGACTTGTCAAGTCGAGTGCTCACCGGCAACTAAACTCCCTTCGTTACAAGATGCAATCATATCAATAGTATGCTAAGACATCGGTTTTGTGGAATACTCATGAATATTGAGTTCATTTACCATGTCGTGCAAGACATCTACATACACGAATTAGGACACATGTTCCTCTACATTTATAATGAATGGACAATGACTTGGTGATGTTAAAGAATAAAAGTTAGTTTTTTTCTAAGCAAACAGCAAAAAAAAACCACATTTCTCATTTTATTATTTGCGGTCAACACGTGTTTTGAATCACTTCATGACTCTCTTTCTAGACTAAGTTCGTTGAATGATGGAGTTACCCTTTAATGTAAGGGCTATGGTGGTCACAATTGTGATAAAATGTCATTTTGAATCTACAAAACTAATTACCAAAGTTTTATAAATAAAACATTTAGATTCTTTGAAATATAAAGATGAAAATTTATTATCAATTTTCAAATATATGAAGGATTTTTGACAAGAATCACAAAACCTCATGACCAATCTTGCAAGACCTTCACTTCTTTGTTGAAACTTACCTTTCCATTGGTTGCAGCTAGATTGTCGTCATTTCTTCAGGTACTCCATCTATTGATCAAAACAGACTAATCTGTGAAGCTTACACGTTCCTTTATATGTTAGGTTAGTATTTTGCATTGATCTTGAACTTGATTCCATTTGGAGAATATCTTTTCCTTATAACATTTGGAATGTTCAAATGTTTTTTTTTCCAATATTTCTCCCATCATATCCTTTATATAATAGTGTATATATATTAATTAGGAAAAAATAGTCCTGTTCAAAAGTCGCAACACAAAGTGATTCGTAGCACGTGTCGACCACAAATGATAAATAGAGAAACTTATAAGTATTTTCCTGTTTTCTGAAAATTATCTGGAGGACAGTTTGCCTAGAGGAAAACCATGTTCAATTTCTTAAGGCCAGCAAGACATTGTTTTTCATTATATATAAATATATATATATATATACATTATATATATATATATATATATATATATATATATATATATATATATATATATATATATATATATATTATATATATATATATATATATATATATATATATATATATATATATATATATATATATATATATATATATATATATGCATAAAAATCACAGGAACACGTGAAACTCAGATGCAGAAGAACCACAGGGAAAATGAAAATATGAAATATACGCTTAAGTCCTGACTAGTTTCGTGATACTTCTTCAGAGAACTGATTTATTGAGAGAGGTTTCTTTACATTTTATAGGGAAAGCAAACGTAAGAACATACATATAGAGATTTAGAGAACAATGACACTCCCTTACCAGCTACCTGGGCTTGGGTCAGGTGTTAAGTGGGCGGAGTCCCCAAGCTCATTAGACACCTGCCAAAAAGGGTCATTTCTAGTGGCGGGTAAATTCTTGTTTTTCAGTACAGTTTATTTATATGAAAACACGGTAGCCTTATCTATATAAATACATAAGCAAAACATACACATACATACATTTATATACATACATATACACATACATACACATATATACATATATACACACACATACATATATATACACATACATTCATATACATACATACATATGTACATATACATTTATATACATACAACATTAATATCATAAACATATAATCATGTATATATCAATACTTATATCTAGCATAACACTATGTAGTACCAATATACTTATGCATACTATATAAAATAATAGTACCCTTTAATGAATGGTAGCTTAGGTCTAAATATTAATTTCACAGCGACGTTAATTATTCACAATATATTCAATTCTACATTAAGTGGTTAATATTTTTTATATTGCCTACAAATCTCTTTACATATAAAGGCGTCGAGTTTATACATTCCATGACCAATATTCAAGTTGTTTTCAAAGGTTTCTTTTATGAAACTGGACTCTATGATGTTTCTTTCCACTAAGTTATTTGAATGAACAAATTTCTTTGCACCTGACCAATTAATGGTGTGATTTTTATCTCTAACGTGAGCAAAGAGTGCATTATTATCTTGAGCATACCTGACACTTTTCTTATGTTGTTCAACTCTCTTTTTTAGGGCTTTACCCGTTTGACCAATATAGTATTTTTCACAAGCATTGCATGAAATACGATAAACACATCCCTTGGAAATGTCAGGAGAATTCTTTATTAAGGCTGTTTTTATTGTATTTTTACTCTTAAATGCTACATTTACATTGAAGTTTTTTAACAGTTGGGGAATTTCTTTAAAAGAATTACAATAAGGTAGTAAAAGTAAATTTTGTGTGCTGTAGTTTTTTCTGTTATCATTACCGAAAAAAGTCTTTTTTGCTGTTCTTAGGGCATCATCTAACACAATTTCAGGATACTTTAGTTTTTTACCTATTGCTCTAATCCCATTTATTTCGTCATTAATATATTCAGGGCTGCAGACTCGAAATGCTCTTAAAAACATAGAAGTAAATACAGATTTCTTAACTTTGTTGCCTTGGTTTGAGTAATAATGGACATAAGCCGAGATATTCGTTGGCTTTCTGTATACACTAAACTTGAGACTATTGTTACATCTATGTATGTGACAGTCCAATAAAGGTAGGGTACAATTATTCTCCAGCTCCATAGTGAAATTTATTGATGGTACCAAACTATTCAATCTAAGAAAAACATTATCTAAATTTTCATTTCCTGGCCACACACATATTATGTCAGGAAATGATAATTCAGGTGTTTTGTACCTAGAATTGAAATCAAAACATCTGAATTCGACAGGTATAAGTACAGGAAAATTGTCATTGACTTCTTATCTTTCTTCGTGGCCAAGTGGTTTAGTCACTGTCTATACAAGCTTGCCGACCAGGGCTTGATTCCCGGCCGGTCACAAGCTCTTGTCTTTGTGTGATTTCGCCTGGGGCTCTGATCCCGAGGTCGTTAAGAGAATCCAGACATTAATGTATCCAAAATATATATGGCTTATTTGAATATGAAAAACACGTCTAAATGTGCAAAATTTATCATTAATTGAATGCCAAGTAACAAACTACCAATTAGCTACGATGGTGAAGATGGGTTGATTTCAATTTTAAGTACAAAACACCTGAATTCGACAAGTATAAGTACAGAAGAATTGTCATTGACTTTTTATGTTTCTTCGTGGCCAAGTGTTTTAGTCACTGTCTATATAAGCTTGCCGACCAGGGTTCGATTCCTTGCCGGTCACAAGCTCTTGTCTTTGTGTGATTTCGCCTGGGGCTCTGATCCCGAGGTCGTTAAGAAAATCCAGACGTTAATGTATCAAAAATATATATGGCTTATTTGATATATATATATATATATATATATATATGTGTGTGTGTGTGTATCTATGTACATAATCATGAATTTAGTTATTCATTTATTCATTTATTATTATTTTTTTTAGAGTGGATGTTTCTACATCTATTATTTTCACGTTTCTACATCCGTTATTGCTGCCGGCTTTGATGAATTGGAGGAGGAATCCCAATTGGGAGGTGTTTGCATTCAAAGGTATATGTGAGGGTATTGGATGATATCAGCTGTCCCAAAGATGGTTTGGACCTCTTTGGCGGAACTATTCTCAAGGGTTGTGTCCTCAGATTCCAGAGGGATCCAATGGTTGGGGTAGGACTCTCGGCTTTTGGCCGAATGCCCCTCATTACAGATATGAGGATGATGATTACACAGTTTCCCGGTCTCAATCCTAACAAGCAGGTTCAGCTTACACCTGTGCATCTATATCTGTTATGGTGCTATCCTTCGTGTAAGGTATGAAGTGAACCCAGATATCTGGGAAGTGTACTCTCATTGAGCCGATAGTGGAGAGTGCAAATTTCCTTTTAGACCTATGCTACTTCATTAATATTCACAAGCAGGTAAATCTCCTAACTCACGAACAAGAAACTACTCTCTAAAATGGATCCTTTTAATGACAAACCCCCATCCCAGAATATATTGACTCTTCCCTGACACTGCTGACGACCTCTGGCAAGTCTATCAAGAATAGTTCTGCTGACGACTTGGGAACAAAAAAATAACACTCCTCCAATGTACAGAAGTATGACGGTAATGTGAAAAAATTGAAAGTCATTCATATATGCGATTTGCCAATAACCTGCCATTATGAAGTGTTATAGGTGACTTTTCAAACTTATGGTGAGATTACTGAAATAAGGATGAATTTCATGGAAGAAGATGGAAAATGGGAAGCTTGGATCTCCTTCATTGATCATAAAGACGGATTTAAAGTGATATCTGAAATATATAAATTAAAAATTGATAATAGTGTGATTTCCGGAGTATTATGCAATGCTGCTCCTGGTAATCTTGATATATATTGCCCGAGTTACTGGTATTACACCGATTCCATAGCATAGTTGACGTCCTCCTTTCCAAACCAAACGACGTCAATCAGTTTTCTAGCTCCATAGAGATAGGTACTAACTTGAGCATTCTTCAGTTTTTAATTTTATATGTATATATATATATATATATATACATACTGTATATATATATATATATATATATATCTATCTATATATATATATATATATATATATGTATATATATATATATATATATATATTTAGTTAATATTTTAAATTTTTATATTTAACTTTTATATTTAACTGACTCTTTTTTAATGTGTATATTGTGTATATTTTACAGCCCTCATGATGACACCCAAAGTCTCAAAAATTTGGGAAATAAATGTATGATGCTACGATGACTTTTCTCCATCCTATTTATACTATATGCATATATTATATACACAAACACACACACACACACACACACACATATATATATATATATATATATATACATATATATATATATATGGCAGTGCTAACAGCACTGGTGTGAAGTGTAGAAATTTGTGGAGCACTCCCTCTGCAACAAGCCAGGCCAAACAGGGCTACAATCATATTAAGTTTGTTTAAACTGAAGTATCATCTTAAGGATTGTTGCATTTTTCCAGTTGTTTTCTGTTTTTTTGTGTTCATAGCATTCATATATAACTGAGTTTCTTTTTTCAAATACTAAAACGTGTTAGTTATGCAAATAACTTTGCCACCAACTTGACAAAGATGAAAGAAGTGACCTTGCCTACAGACCTTGTTTCCAGACATTGTCCTGTGTTTCAACTGATTAACTTCGCATTATATCAGCGTCACGTTTCGACGTAATAAGTTAATACTTAAGTTGTAAAGTAATTACAGTAAATGTTTTTAGATACAAAAAGACTCGTGTGACGAGCCGAGAGTGGGTTGTGAACTCAAAGGCAGGATGCAATCAACTGAGTTGTTTATTAAGGAACACTCTCCTTTATATACAAAACCTCAAGGCAACAGGACATAACATGTTCGAGAGACAGACAATGTTACAGAGCAAAACCGGACCCATGATCATTCAGGTTCTTTTTAGTGCGAGGGAAGAGCGCAGATACAAGCATAATATATACAAAAGGAATTATGTACAATTGTGTGACACACGGTTGGTACATGGCTCCCCCCCTAAAAATGACATACTGTACATGTTAAATAAGGCGCCCTGATCTAGAGAGGCGAACTGTAGGCGGGTCATCTGGCAGAAGATAAGCAGGTTTTAGACGATCAATGGAGACCCAGTCTTCTTTGCCACGAATGTTTAGTAGGAATGCTTTCGAACTGCGTCGGATCACAAGGAAAGGGCCCGTGTAAGGGGGCATTAGTGGTGGCTTGCTAGTGTCGTTGCGCAGGAAGACGTGCGTTGCAGAGTGAAACTCCGTTGGTATGTGATGCTTCGCTGGGGGCTTGTAAGTCTGGCGGCACGGAGTAAATTTTCCCACGACGTGACGTATGCGCTGGAGAGCATCGGAGGAGGTTGTAGAAGGAAAAAATTTGGTAGGGACGACCAACTGGTCGCCATACACCATTTCAGCTGCCGAGACGTCGAGGGCGTCTTTAGGAGTGGTCCTTAGTCTCAGGAGGACCCAGGGAAGCTGAGTAAACCAGTTGCAATCCTTGCAGCGGGACATCAAAGCTGCTTTGAGGGTGCGATGAAAACTATCAACCATTCCATTGGCAGCGGGGTTGTAGGCCGTTGTCTGATGTAGGGTGATGCCCAGGAAATTCGCTAATAACGTCCACAATTGAGAGGTGAAAGTGGTTCCCCTGTCAGAAGTAATATGCTCAGGGATACCGAATCTTGAAATCCATCCAGAGAGTAAGGCAGATGTACATGAGGCGGACGTTGCAGTTTCCATGGGAATGGCTTCAGGCCAACTAGTGGAGCGGTCGATGAGGGTAAACAGGTAACTATGTCCTTGTGATGTGGGTAGGGGGCCTACAACGTCGACGTGAATGTGTGCGAAACGACGCTAAGGTTGAGGAAAGGTGCCCACTCCTGAATCCGTGTGTCGATGTACTTTGGAAGTTTGGCAAGAAGTAAAGGCGCGGACCCAATCCGTAGCATCCTTAGAAATGCCGTGCCAAATGAAGTTTGTCTTCAGCAGCTGTGCAGTAGAACGGCACGAGGGATGTGAAAGGCCGTGAATGAAATCAAACACCTGTCGGCGCATGGGAGCAGGAATCCAAGGTCGCGGTCTACCAATACTGACGTCACAGAGGAGGGTGGTGTTGGAGTCTTTGAGGGGAAAGTCTTCCCAACGGAGGGACGGGCAGGATATCCTACAAGCTTGATACTTTGGATCCTGTCGTTGGGCTTCAGCCAGGGTGTTGTAATCCAATCCCAGTTGAATGGCAGCCAACGTGTTTCTTGACAGGGCATCGGCAACGGGATTCATTTTCCCTGAGACGTATTGAAGGGTGCAATTGTATTCAGCTACGGCGGAGAGATGTCGGCGTTGACGGGCGGACCAGGCGTCAGACTGTCGAGTGAAGGCGTGCACCAGAGGCATGTGGTCTGTGCGAATGACGAAGGGCGTACCTTCTAAGAAATGGCGAAAGTGACGGACAGCCAAGTGCACCGCCAGCAATTCTCGATTGAAGGTAGAATAACCCGATTCTGCCTTGGACAGTTTTCTGCTGAAGAAGGCCAATGTGCGGGGCGAGCCTTTGACCACCTGCTCGAGTACTGCACCAATAGCGACGTCGCTGGCATCGGTGGAGAGAAGGAGAGGGGCGTGTGGGATAGGAAAAGTGAGAGTCGCAGCAGTTGATAGGGCCTTCTTTGCATTGCAGAAGTCTGCTTCTTGAAGGGGACCCCACTTCAGGTCCTTTGGCTTGCCCTTGAGGGAGGCGTAGAGGGGAGCAAGAGTGGCGGCAATGGCTGGCAGAAAACGGTGATAATAGTTGATCATGCTCAAGAATTCCTGCAGAGCTTTGACGGTCGAGGGCGCGGGGAAGTTCTGAACGGCTGCTACCTTCTCAGGGAGGGGATGGACTCCTTCAGGAGTGATACAGTGCCCGAAGAACGACACTTCGTTGGCGCCAAAGGTACACTTGTCGTACCGGACTACAAGGCCGTTTTGTTGCAGGTGGTCGAGCACGATGCGCAGGTGACGGAGGTGTTCCTCTTTTGAGGAGGAGAACACAAGTATGTCGTCCACATAACATACACAGAAAGGGAGGTCCTCTAAGATGCCATCCATGAGACATTGAAACATTGCCCCAGCATTACGAAGGCCAAAACAGGAGTAATTGAAGGTGTATGTACCAAACGGAGTGGTGATGGCGATCTTGGGGATGTCTTCTGGGTTCATAGGCACTTGATAATACCCCTTCAGGAGGTCGAGTGTAGAGAAAACCTTCGCTTTGTGCAGGTAGGAGGTCACGTCGGCAATGTTTGGGAGGGGGTAGTGATCCGGTTCTGTTTGCATGTTCAGGCGCCTGTAATCCCCGCATGGACGGAGGAAGCCGTCTTTCTTCAGAACGATGTGTAAGGGTGACGACCATGGGCTGGAGGCCTTTTGGCAAAGGCCCTTTTCTCCATTTCGGCGAACGTCTGCTTGGCGGCTGCCAATCATTCCGGTGCCAGACGTCTGAATTTTGCGAAGACTGGGGGTCCTGTCGTCTTGATATGGTGATAAATACCGTGCTTGGCAGGAACCGTGGGCGTTTGGCGAAGTTCTGGACGGAAAACTTCCGGGTCCGACGTGAGGAGGTGGGCGTAGGCATCCATGGGTGCGCTGATGTGGAGAGCGAGGTTAGAGGGGGCGGGTTGAAGAGGTGTCGACAAGTACGAGTCTGCGTTGACCAATCGTCGGTGGGCGACATCGACCAGAAGGTGGAAATGAGAGAGGAAATCCGCACCGAGGATTGGCATTGTGACGTCAGCAACGAGAAACTTCCAATTGAATTTACCGTTTCCGAACGGTAATGTGAGGTTCTCGTAACCGTAGGTGGGTATCGCAGATCCGTTGGCAGCTACCAAGCGGACGTCGGCAGATGTAGACAGACTACGTTGTGCCTTGAAGAGTTTCCTTGGCAAAAGAGAACGACAAGCACCCGTGTCTACCAAAAATCGCACACCCGTTCCTGCATCCTGTAAAAAGAAAAGATTAAAAACACGGGAGGTCACCGCCACAAGCGATGGCCTACTTACACGTTTTTTGGCCACTGACAATACTTGGCACATTTTTTCGCGGTTGCCCCGAATCTGAAGTGGTAGTAGCAAAACTGCGGCGGAAGGGAGGTAGTAAGTGGCTGTAGAAGTCGTTCGTTGGGGCGCGAGCGATTGGTGGGTGGTGGGCGGCTTTGTCGCTGCTTCGGCACGTCACGGGGTAGGCGTGTATGTCCTACGGCATTCATGTCAGCTTCGGTTGACGTTGAATAGGCATCCTCTTCGTCAAGGGTGGAGGCATTGATGGAGGTCTTGAAGTGGCTGTCCATAAGGGCGTCGGCTTTGGTCATCAAGTCCTTTATGGGTAAACTATCGACATCGGGTATGGCAGCGTGTACAGGTTCGGGTAAACGGCGTATCCAAAGGGCACGAAGTAGGTTCACCTCACGAGGAGAGCCGTCTGCGGCAGGTTGAAGGCGAGCGATACTGGTCATTTCCCTGAGGGCAAGCGAAGCCCTTTGGTCCCCCAACGGTTGTTGCGAGAGCTGAAAAAGCTTTGCTATACGGGCGGCTGGCAACGGCGAGTACTGCTGCAGAAGGTATGTTTTGAGGGCGTCATACGCTATTGGGGTGTCTCCTTGTTCACAAAGCCAGTCGGATATTTCTGGGAAGGTGTCCTCGGGTATCGCCGCGAGAACATAATCCGCTTTGGTGGTTGAGCGAGTCACGCCCCTGATACGAAACTGGACTTCTGCACGCTGAAACCAAGCAAACGCCTCTCCGCTGGCAGACGATGAAAGTTTGAATGGAGCGGCCGCAGCACCAACTGCCGTAGAGTCCGCCATAGTACCAACGATGAAGGGGCGAGGGGGTGGGGGTGGAAGGCGGTGGGAGCGAGTCGACTTCCGGGGTCACCAATGTGACGAGCCGAGAGAGGGTTGTGAACTCAAAGGTAGGATGCAATCAACTGAGTTGTTTATTAAGGAACAGTCTCCTTTATATTCAAAACCTCAAGGCAACAGGACATAACACGTTCGTGAGACAGACAATGTTACAGAGCAAAACCGGAGACATGATCATTCAGTTCTTTTTAGTGCGAGGGAAGAGCGCAGATACAAGCATAATATATACAAAAGGAATTATGTACAATTGTGTGACACGGTTGGTACACTCGATACGGACATAGAGTTGAAATGTAAAAAGTGAGGACATGGTGCTGAAAATGTAGAAAAAGAAGAAAGAGAAATCAGCACTATTCCTCGGTGACTGTCAAAACTTTATTTTAATGTGATTTGCTCTTTTATTATTTAGAATTGTGATTAATGAAAAAATAATCATGTGAATTCAGGAAAAATACAAATCTTACTAAAGCTGTTTTTCTGTTTCATGGTTTTTGTCTGCGAATATTTTCTTATTTTTCAGATCAATTTCAAAAGTAGATATTCCATTAATAGGAGAACCAGACATTGTTTTGAAATAATTTAGAGTTCTGTTAAAGAACGAAGAATCATGGAAGAACAGAATACAAATTTATCTTTAAAACGGTATATCTCCGTTTCATTTTTTTCTAACTTTAAACGATAAAATGTTCTTTGTTTGAAGGCTAATTTTAACAGTAGATAAACCGTTTAAAAGAAAAGAAGACATTTAATAACCGAGAGATATTTTGATTAATGGAAAAGCTCTTGTACAAAATCAGAAAGTGTGAGCTAAACTATAGAAAAAAATAATTGTATATATTTTTTTTCTTTTTTAGAAAATCTCTGATAAATCATGTCCTTCTAATGATAAACCTCCATTGAAGCAAGTTTCATTGCAATAGCTTTAGGAATAATGAACAAGATCGATTTTGAATTTTATTTTTCTTCAATAAAATTAAACGTATCACATTGCCTTAAAAAATTACGGAAAGACCTCATTATAGATATGTATGACAAATGTAAATTGTATTGAAATCTGACGAAAAATCGTGATAATGAGATAGTGTGTGTTCAGTTTCATAAACTGAGCTAGAATTCTATTAATTATTTTTTGAGTGATGTTTGAGGTGCCGAGGCTGTAACTGTGGATGCTTTAGTGCTATGCTGACTGATAGCCAGCTATAAGTGTAGGCAATTAGTAACGTTAGTGCTTAAGGATGGTGGGATTTTACGTGGGTAATATCGCTTGAAATTAACTGTTTTGTATAAATTAGAATCATATTTTCAAAAATGCAGCTGAAAACCGAAAAACTAACGATTTGAAGAATAGGGGAGTTCATCATAAAAGAGGAAAGGAATGACCAAACTTCCACACAAAAGGCCTCTATCATAGTGAATATTTTTTTTTGGGGGGGAAAGGGGGGGGGGGGGGGTTCGGGCGGTGGCTGGAGTGAAAGAATTGAAATTACTCAATTTCATCCTATAATGGCATGGGAGGAAAGAACCCTTTGAGCTTGGCCAAACACATTGGTGACCCAATAATATTGTTACTGGTATCAGGATATATTGAATTACGTAGGTACTTTGATCTTTTTTTATTCTGTTAATGCAGTTATTTTCATGTACAGTATATTCCATTAAGCATACTTTGTTTTTACATTTTCTTAAAATTTACTTCTATTTATTCTTCCAATATTTTCTTTTTATATATCAATTTGATAATTGTCCTTCAAGATTATCTTCCTAAATATAAAATGCTTTATTTTTTCGTAATGTGAATTTCCATTTTGATAAACTATTTTTTTTAAGTATATCCGATGGAATTTGTGTTATGATTTAGTATAAATTTGACGCAAAATTTCTACAATTGCAGTTTCCTAAATTATGGAACAAGTACTACGGAAGCGAGGAATGATATTCAAAGATTTAAAACATAAAGGATAATTGCAAGTCGGATAAGCATTCAAAGTAAAATTATCTTGATCAAAACCTGCAAAAGGTTACTTCATG
>NC_090745.1:67177696-67180196 GCF_036898095.1 Palaemon carinicauda | reverse complement strand
GCTCTAGAGTCCGGAGTCTGATCATATATACAAATAACCAGAGCCAGCGCCACCTCTCCACGCAAATTAGGACCAAGGAGGGCCAGACAACGGCTGCTGATGACCCATCAGATATACCTATGTGCTGCCCCAAACCCACCATCCTTAGCTACAAGGATGACGAGGTTTCAGCGACCAAAGGAACTCACGAGTTTGACCGGGACTCAAACCCTCTTCTAGCTATTTCTAGGCAAGGCCCCCATTCTTATCATGGAGTAGACCATGTTATGATTAGCCCAACAGTCCTCAGTGAGTGAGGCAAATATATAGATCTTACACTCACAGTTCCTCACCATAATTTGGCTGAGTATATACCAGTAATTAGATCTAGGATGTTTGTAGGTAGTTTTGTATTTATTCTTTGCCTGAAGATGGTATTTGCGATGCATTGGTTGAACTCAGCATTTAAATAGTAGAATAGTTCCATTTGGGTTAATGTTTCCCTCACCATGTCTACCAATAGTTTCTCTAGTAGGCTGGCCAGGGCACCAGCCACCTGTTGAGATACTACCCTTAGACAGGCCAGACAGTAGTACATTGGATCATAATCTCTGGTTACGGTTCATTTCCCTTAGCCTACACATACATCGGATAGTCTGGCATATTCTTTATATATTTTCCTCTGTCCTCATACACCTGACAACACTGAGATTACAAAACAGTTTTTCTTCTCTCAGGGGGTTAACTACTGCACTGTAATTGTTCAGTGGCTACTTTCTTCATGGTAAGGGTAGAAGGGACTCTTTAGCAATGGCAAGCAGCTCTTCTAGGAGATGGACACTCTAAAATCAAACCATTGTTCTCTAGTCTTGGTAGTGCCATAGCCTCGGTACTGTGGTCTTCCACTGTCTTGGGTTAGAGTTCTCTTGCTTGAGGGTGCACTCGGGCACACTGTTCTCTCTTTTTTCTCCTCTTCTTGTTTTGTTAAAGTTTTTATAGTTTATATAGGAAATATCTGTTTTATTATTGTTGCTGTTCTTAAAACAATTATTTTTTCTTGTTTCCTTTTCTCACTGGGCTGTTTTCCCTCTTGGGGCCCCTGGGCTTAAAGCGTCATGCTTTTCCAACTGGGGTTGCAGCTTGGCAAATAATAATAATAATAATAATAATAATAATAATAATAGTAACGAGGATCTCTGCCAACTCTTGCATTAAAATTACATATAAGGAATATTTTGTCATTATTCTGTCATGCCCATCATAGAAAGATTGTCCTCGCCATGATTCTGGTTTCTGATACGGGAGCTACAATATGTCTATGCTTGGCCTTTTAAGTTTTCTGGCAACAAAGGCAGTTCTCCTCTCTGGTCTGGTAGATCCAGTGTCGTCTAGTAGGATGCGGATATTCCAAGTTGCAACTTGAAGCTGTACATTATGTAAATTATTTCGACCGAAATATGGATAGGACCCTCTGGATGCGGTTTTTTTCACACAGGTTTGGTAAGAAGCAGACTATTTTTAGGAAACCTTTTCAAACCCCATCCCCACTTGTGGTTGCTCAGTCGTGAATGTCACTACTAAAAAGCTCTCCTGCCTCGGATCCAAAAGTTTACCGACTGAAATAAACATCCACCGCAAAATCTCTGATAAATACTGAGCATTCCAAGATATCACAATTATTTTCCCCACCGTACCCTCTCAGTCACGCCTGACATAAGTTTAGGTAGGTACATGCAAAGTGGTAAGGGAACACTTGTGCTTGGATATGTTTAATGCGCAAAAGCAATTGCACTTAAGCTCGCATTCAGACTTCATGTGAAAAGCGAGTATTTCACTAGCAAGAAAAGCCAAGGTGACTGAACACCATTCCAAGGCATTCGTTTAGTTCACCCGGGTTTAATCATCATTCACAGTTCCCTCCACAAATACGCGCAAAAGAAATTATATGGAAGTTAGGATATATGACTCTTCGCTTGCAATACTAATCTTATTATGGTGTTAGTATTCCAGGAGGGTTATACTTTGCATTTATGATGAGAATATCTAAAATATCTAGAAATTACTTTGATTCAATAGGTCTGACATTCACTACTGAGATAAGAATTGATGTTGAAAAATTGTGATTTCTCGTAGGAATCATTGAGTTCCACTTGAAATGAAATACATTCGAAGCTCTACCTCACACACACAAAAAGTTTAAAAAAAAAAAAAAAATTAACTCGTATCCTGACATTCCTAAATATCTCAGAAATGGTTTGATAGGAAAAATGCACTAGGGTACTTCGAAGCACATTTCTTCATACTCTTCAAAGAAGGAGAGGGAATATACGCAACTGAAAATTGGCAGAAGTTAACTATCCAGGTTGATAAGTTAACTTTACTAATAAAAATGGATTTAGATGAGAGCGCTTATTGTTACAAATCCAAAACGAATGAATGAATGATTTGAAGTTCTCTGACATCCTGACATCGAAGGTCATTGAGGCTGATATCGTTTATTATAAATAAAGATTAATAGAAC
>NC_090745.1:67167696-67175196 GCF_036898095.1 Palaemon carinicauda | reverse complement strand
TGTTTTTATAACAAACTTTTTCTAATATTAAATTTTGTCTTGGCGACTTTGGATTGGACATATTGATTTTATATCCAAAGCAAACAGTTTCTAACTTGGTGTCGATGCAAGTTATAATATAGTATGCATGCAAGCAAAATTACTATTTTATAGAATATTTTCTCATAAACAAAATTTACCACAATGAATTTAAATATGTCCCCTTTGTCATTCATACAATCAATATAACTAATTTGATCATTTATAATTTCCAAAAAATTATCAGCAGGAGGATGTTGTTCAGAAAATACTAGTTTCTGTTTTTATCTAAATTATATTAGGAGTTGAGACGTTGAATTGTCTCTAAGCGTATATCTTCTTTCTAGTAGCTACTTATAAATAGTTAAATTTTTCCAGTTTAGTAAATTAATGTTTCCATTAAAAAAAAATAAGTAAACTACAACTGACAAAGTGGGAAGTCAAAACGTCATTACATTGCATTTTCCTACTAACATTCTCTAACAAAAAGTTAACCACGGAATAATTAGTCTTAAGACCATTAAGACAATGAAAATATTATTATGAATAGTCACCTTGAATCGAAGGGTAACGGGAGAGAGGCTTCATAGCTTTTTAATAAACTATTGAAAAATATTTTATAGATAATAGACACTAAACCACTTCACATACAGAAGATCAATCAGGTTATTAGATATAACTCGTCCGTCATTTGTTAGGCAACAAATACTGTCTTATGCTTGAAGGTCACTTTATTGGAGACCAGTTTTAGTTTACTATTGTACGCAATGAAACTTGGGAATTGTTAAGATTTACTCCTACTGTTTTAGTAATAGAGTTGAACTTTCGACTGACGACCAAGTTGTTGATGTAAAGCTCTTGCTGTACCAACAGTCCCTATATATTAACATCATTCTTAAGAGTCAAATCAATAGTTTATTTATGTAATCCAAGATGGCTGGCCCACCCCATGTTCAAATTCCCTGAAGCTACCTCGAACACAACTCTCAAATCTCTTATCTGATATCAATGATTACTCCAAACACGACTGTAGATTACTTTAAAATAAAACAAAATTCCTCTACTTGTTCTTTATAGTAAATATCTCATCAAGCCAAGAACTTTAACAAAGGGTGAATAGTACCACGTGCTAGCGGGAGCAGTATATTGCTATTATGTTCTTCTGAAAGTTATGTATCTCTACAGTATATTTCAATCTGATAGCAAGTGAGATTGAGTATCTTTTGGACTTCACCGCTTGATGAGGATACACTCCACAGGATTTTTTTTTTTTTTTTTTTTTTAAGAATATTAGTATTTCAATTACCAATGATAAGATGAAGCCTATATAATACAGAAGCACCATACTGATAAGATAAGATATCATTTATGATATTCCAGAAAAAAAAAAATAATATCTGTCGATGGAATACAATATGATTGACAGATTCATGGATGGATGCCAAAGATTATATTGATAGGAAACGTGATATTTTGTCTTTGGATTTCAAGTTCATGTCTAGTAAAGCAAAGAGTGAAGCACTGGTTCAATTAAACATGCAAATAATTCTGAGACAGAATTTGAAATATATGTATAAACCGTTCTTCTTCACATGATCTGCCTTTAACATTAAGTACAGGTCACTGATACCATAATACAAAACAAGTTACTCAAATGTAAAGATCAGTCTCTTCATTGTCTTCATCATCGCCATATATTTCTTCTGCAGTATAGGCCAGTTTAGCTCTGTGTCCTTTTTTTGACGGTTAATTTGTACAATCCATATAAAGGCCTGAGTCTGTAGATTTTAAGCCATTCGCCAAATACTCAGTTATTGGTAGTTTGCTTTAGGGTTTATCATTTTAAGAGGATGTCTTTGTCCCGTGATTCCGGGATAGAATTTTGTCTAATCGCGGGATCCAAGGATGTTTATTTTTTATGAATTGCCTTTATGATTAATTTTTATTAATGCTACTCTGGCTTTTAACCATATAACCATTGTTTTCAAGTATAGGGTAATGCCATAGACACTGTACTATGGTATTCTATTACCCATTTAGTAGAATTTTCCGCATGAGATGATGAGAGAACCGTCATGTGTACTTTACCGTCTTTTTCTCTTTGATTTTTTTTTCTAGTAGAGTTTTCCGCATGAGATGATGAGAGAACCGTCATGTGTACTTTACCGTCTTTCTCTCTTTGATTTTTTCTTGAGAAATTCCACCCCGCAAAGCCTTAAGGTTTGTTGTGTGTTGACCTTTCAGTTGAAGTGACAGTTTGTTATTTAATCATTAATCATATGGTATCGTAAATACATAATATTATTGAAAGCAGCTTGCAGTAAACAGTATAATATAAAAAGTTCAACTTGGTAACCAGCTATTATTTTTTTGCAATTGATAGTATACCGAAGTGAAAAGCAATTTTATATCAGTAAATGTATAATTAAGGGCATGGTTTCTAGGTACTATATATTACAAAGTTTGTAGTGATTTTCATTCATTAGACAACTCCTTATGAAATTTGTAATTAATAATTTTGCTATTAGGAGAGAGAGAGAGAGAGAGAGAGGAGAGAGAGAGAGGGGAGAGAGAGAGAGAGAGAGAGAGAGAGAGAGAGATAAATATCTCTCTCTCTCTCTCTCTCTCTCTCTCTCTCTCTCTCCCTCTCTCTCTCTCTAGCCATTGCGTAACAAAAACATAATCATCAACAGCAACTACCATTACTACCGTTACTACTACTATTACTACTTTAACTAATAATAATAATAATAATAATGATAATAGTAATAATAATAATAATAATAATAATAATAATAATAATAACAATAATAGAAAGATCATTTAATTTCAATTTCCAGTACTTCGCCCGGGGAATCCCTGGACAATGAGAAAATACCGGTATTGTTTAACCCTTGGAAAATAGCCGGGATCCCGGGAGAGAACCCCCTAGTTTGCATGTCCTGCTACACTTATTAGATTACAAGTTTATTCAGAGCCAGAGGAGACTGTTGATGAATTCATCCTGCTGGTTATCAAATTTCCAACTTTTAAATTAACAGTTCCTTTGGGAGTGGTAGTAGCAGGATTTGCGTTAAGGCATTTCATCAAAATTGGTGCTTGAAAGCTATCTCAGGGTAACTGCTTTGTGAGTAAACCTTTCAAGATGAAAATTGATGTAACTCAATATCTCTTTTGTGCTAGAGCCCATAATATATCAAATTTTATTTAACAAAATTATTTATTCAGTTTTTGTTTCCTTCTTTCTTCTTTTTACTTTGTAACTCTGCTGGAATATTACAGGTGGCTGAAATTAAACAGTGACTTTAATGATTTTTCTACTACCTGCTGTTATGTATTTTAATAATCATTATTGGTGTTTAAATGTAGGTTAAATGTCTATATTTTTGTGTATATATATATATATATATATATACTGTATATATATATGTATATATATACACATATAATATATACATATATATATATATATATATATGTGTGTGTGTGTATATATATATATATTATATGTATATATTTATATATATATATATATATATATATATACATATATATATATATATATATGTATAAATATGTATAGTATATATATAAATAAATATATATATATATATATATATACATATATATATATATATATATTCATATGTATATATATATATATATTCATATGTATATATATATATATATATATACAAATATATGTATAGTATATATATATATATATATATGTATAGTATATATATGTATATATATATATATATATATACATATACATATATGTATATATATATATACATATATATATATATATATAAAGATATGTATAGTATATGTATATATAAGATATATATATATATATAAATACATATATATATATATATATATGTATATATATATATGTGTGTATATATATATATATATATATTCATATATATATATATATATATATTCATATATATATATATATATATATATCCCCTCTGATGGTCCAGCACTTTCCTGCAGTAGAGGGGCTTGAGTGTCTCAATGATGGGCTGGGCAATGGCAGTGGGGTAGTTTATCCACCCTGGCAGGCTCAACCATACCGCTAAGGCCAGTTCCTGAGAGACCAGACCAAGACTGGACCCCTATAGGCCTTCTCCTTTATTTAAGATAGGCAAAGGCTAGGAGAAGGAAAACTCCAAAATCAAACCAAACAAGACCCCAACGGCAAAGCTTCCCAGTGCCGGCGGAAGAGGGCAATGCCTGTCGGGCAGCCAACAAGGCGGGCCTTGACATAACAAGAACCCGGCAGCCCGATGCAACCACATCGGAGAAGCCGCCTGTCTCATATGTCTTGAGCCGCGGTGGGAAAACGGTGTAGGCTAAGTCTGTGTGCGTGGCCGTTGCAAAGCCACGACCACCCAAAACAATATACCCAGCTACTGGCATTCTGTCGTTTCCTCCACCCTTCTTCATCTCTTTCTCACCATCATCATCATCATCACCATCACCAAGTCCTGAGGCGACAGCACCGTGGGTGAAGGGGGCAGGCCTGGATAGCTGGAAGCCCTTAGCCCACGACTGCACTCAGGCGGCGAGTCTAAGATTCAGTCGCTCTCTAGTGATGGTGCCGTGACACCAGAGTTCGGCAGCTGGACCCGTGACTGGACTGGCCTATTGAGGACACCGCAGCCCACCCACATGGGGAGGGCCGCCTAGAAAAGGTGGGGTAAAACATCGGACACGGCAAACCCGTTTGGTCACCTCACCGCGGGCTGGCGGACATCCCACTAATGCGGTCGAAACAACAAGAAAAAATTATTAACCTTAGGTGCGTGGAACATCCTCACCCTCCAAGACGTGACGAACACCAACCGCCCAGAACGACGTACAGCCATCGTCTGCAAGTAGCTAGCCCGCTTCAATGTTGATGTGGCGGCTCTTAGCGAGACCAGACTACCCGAAGAGGGCAACATCAGGGAAGCTGGAACAGGCTACACCATCTTCTGGAAAGGCAAGGCCCTAGAGAGCCTCGCATCCACGGTGTCGGTTTCGCATCCGTTCCCAGCTAGTGCAGCAGTACAACCTCGCTCCCAAGGCCATCAGTGAGCGCCTGATGACTGTCCGCATCCCCATCACGCGGGACAGACACCTCACCCTGATCTCTGTCTACGCCCCGACTATGACCTCAACCGATGATGACAAAGCTGCCTTCTACACCTAGCTCGACCGCACCATCCAGGCAGTGCCCGCCAATGACAAGCTTGTTGTGCTTGGCGACTTTAATGCCAGAGTAGGCAAAGACCATCACCTGTGGGAGGGAATCATCGGCCACCATGGCATTGGAAATTGCAACGTCAATGGCCAACTCCTACTGGGTCTTTGTGCAGAAACACCAACTTGTGGTAACCAACACCATCTTCCAGTTACCAAATCGTCAAAAGACCACATAGAGACACCCACGGTCTAAACACTGGCACACCCTGGACTACGTCCTGACCAGAGCCAGAGACCGAGGAGACGTCCGCATCACCCGATCCATGCCCGGAGCGGACGACTGCTGGACGGGACCACAGACTCCTCATCTCCCGACTTTCCGTGACGACCCTACGACCACCCAGAAGGGCACCTGACAGCGTACCACACCAACGCTTTGATTGTAGTAAGCTCCGCAACCCACAGGTAGCACAGAACTACAAGGAGGCCTGCGAACAACACCTCGCAGACCCCGTGGGTCAGGCACTGTTGAGCACCACTGAACCCACCCTCAGAAACGCCATGGCCCGTGCCGCGGAGGAAACGCTAGGCTACACCACCAAGAAACGGCAGGATTGGTTTGATGAGAATGATGCTACCATCTCTCTTCTTATTGAAACCAAACGACAAGCACGCCTGACTTTGGAAAACCAACCAAGAGCAGCTAACAAATGTGCTCACAGGTGGGTGAAGCTGGTTGCCAAAGAGGGATCCGTGAAGCCCAGAACACCTGGTGGCAAAGAAAAGCTGCAGAAATACAGTTTCGCTGACCAACGTGACCTGCGCAGCTTCCATGCAGCAACAAAGGAAATATTCGTTCCCACACGGTCATCAATGGGCAGCCTGAAGGACGCGAATGGGGCCACGACCATCACCGGCAGCGAGGGCATCCTGGCCAGGTGGAGGTCTCACTTTGAGAACCTCCTCAATGACCAAGCAGACACCCCAGACGATCTCCTGCGAATGACCCCGCAGCATCCGTCCGTCACTGGATGGCACTACCACCCTCCATCCATGACTTCAACAAGGCCCTGCAGCGCATGAAGCCCGGCAAAGCCCCAGGGCCCGACAACATCCCGTTGGAGCTCCTCACTCACGGTGGCCCCGGTTTGAGGAACCGTTTGATGCTCCTTATACTGAAAATATGGGAGACCAAGACCCTCCCCAGTGACTTCCGCGATGCAAACATCGTTACCATCTTCAAGAAGGAAGACAGAGAGAACTGAACAACTACCGGGGGAATATCACTACTAAGCATCGCGAGTAAGATTTTCGCTCGGGATCTCCTTGACCGCCTCCTTATTCTCGCAGAAGACGTCCTGCCAGAGTCCCAGTGCGGCTTTCGACCTTCCCGGGGGACCATAGACATGATCTTCTGTTACGACAACTAAAAGAGAGGAGCCTCGAACAACAACAGCCCATAATGTTCATCTTCTGGGATTTGAAAAAGGCCTTCGACAAAGTACCTCGACCTGCCATGTGGGCTGTCCTCAAAAGATATGGCTGCCCACCCGATTTTGTCAAGCTGGTGCGTGCCCTCCATGACAGAATGGTTGGGAGAGTCTGCCACCAGAACTCTCTTTCAGACCCATTCTCCATCAACGGCAGCCTGAACCAGGGCTGTGTTCTGGCCCCAACGTGTTTCTCGCTATACACAGCAGCAATACTCAACGAGATTCCACCAGACACACCCTCAGTCAACCTACGTTTCCGCATGGATGGAGGCAGCTTTCAACCTCGCCAGACTCCGCGCCAGAACCAAGACCACCTTGTGTGCAGTGCGAGAACTGCAGTACAGTGAACCCTCGCTACTTCGCGGTTCGACCATCGCGGATTCACCACTTCGCGGATTTTTTCCATAACCCATATATATACCGTATTATATTTATATATGTATGCATGTATTTATGTATATATGTAGGTATGTATATGTGTATACATATAAATATATATATATATATATATATATACACACACACACACACATATATATATATATATATATATATCTATATATCTAAAGTAGGAAGATGTGATGTAGTTCTAAGGGAAAAGTATGGGAAATATGTCTGGGTAATAAGCAAAGCTCTACCTCCAGTTTTGTTTCTACATTATGATCAGAGATAAATGTAAACAAAACATTGGTTGCCATTTTTTATCGTGCTTTTTAGCATGTTTAGGAAATGCATGATATAAAATCACCTTTAATATTTGTGCCTGTTTTAGTTTAGGGTACTGTAG
>NC_090745.1:67161675-67164175 GCF_036898095.1 Palaemon carinicauda | reverse complement strand
ATACTTATGTAAGCCTGTTCAACAAAAAAACCTCTGCTGCAAGGTGGAACTGTTGACGTTCTACTGATTCAACTAACCGATTAGGCAGATCAATCAACAATTGTTCACAACTGGAATATAACTTCTCGAGTACTGTGTAGCATAAGCCTAATGATTGAGAAAACTGGCTTTTAGAAATAACTGCATGCCTAATAATACGAACAGGATGGAACTGTCCGAGAAGATCTGAATTTAAAGGATGGTCAGAATGTAAAAAAAATCTTATACAACATGCATAATGAACTAATTGAACGATGGTTGCAAAAAAAATATTTAGATGAGGAATAAGAAATTTAATAGTTCATAAGTTCTTGTCCAACAAATTAAGATGAGAATCAGCAGCTGAAGACCAGACAGGAAAACAATACTCGAAACAAGGTAAAGTGAAGGAATTAAAACACTTCCTCAGAATAGACTAACTACTAAAAATCTTGAAAGATTTCCTCAATAAGCCAGTTTTTTTGTGCAATTGAAGAAGACACAGACCTAATGTGTTTCCCAAAAGTAAATTTGCTTCCGAGAATTACACTTAAAATTTTAAAAGTCGTTCAAAGTTAAAGAAACATTATCAATGCTAAGATCCAGATGTTGAGGAGCCACGGATCTTGGCCTACTTACAATCATTCTTTGAGTTTTGTTAGAATTCAACACTTCATATTCCATAATTTGCACCATGAACTAATTCAAACCAGACCCCTCTTAAGGGATTCAGCAACCCCAGATCTCCATTCAGGAGATGGAATTGATGCAGAGAGAGAGAGAGAGAGAGAGAGAGAGAGAGAGAGAGAGAGAGAGAGAGAGAGAGAGAGAGAGTAGCATCATCTGCATATGCAACAAGCTTGTTTTCTAGACCAAATCACGTGTCATGTATATATAGTATGAAAAGTAATGGGCCAAGAACACTATCCTGAGCACCACCAAATATCACATTCATTTACTAACTATGGTGCCCTTCAACAAACACTTTTTGCGACCTATTACTTAAAGAAGTGACACACCCACTCCCAACTTTCTGAGTTTTAAAACAAAGGCATCATGATTAACGCGGTCAAAGGCAGCACTATAATCAAGGCCAATCATTCGAACTTCCTGAACATAATCAAGGGCTTTCTGTACAACATTGGAGATTGTAAGAAGGGCATCACATGCTCCTAGGCCTTTATGAAAACCAAATTGTAAACTAGTGAACAGATGATTACCTTCAGCAAACCTAATAAGACATTTTTTTTTTTTTTTTAAAGAAGCTCCAAAAAGTTTAATAACATGGGAGGTATGGAAATTGACTGAAGCTACCACAAACACATTTACATAGTGGGGTAACATTACCAATTTTCCAACAACTACTGGAGCCTCATCTTCTTGCTAACTTGCGCATAATAACAGATAACTTTGGAGCTAAGAAATTTGTAGTCTTTATGAAAAACATAGGGAAAATACCATTTGGGTGTACACCTCCATAAGCATCAAGGTCCATCAACAGAGCTTTGATTTCAGGAGATAGAAAAGCTAAACTTGTTAGTTCAGCCTCAGGAAAATAGGAATGGGGAAGTTTAAGTTTCTCATTACTCTGCTTGCTGTCAACCACATCTACCAAAAGGGTTGCCTTTTCCTTTGGACAGTGGTGACAGAGCCATCTGGTTTACGTAAAGGATGAACTGTTGGATCTACACCAAAGAGTGCCAATTTAAGGGTAGTCAACCACTTATTCTCCTGGGTTGTACCAGAACGGGGTTCTTTTATGGTTAGATTGCACTTTTTTCAGTTGAAACAGAAACTCTCTGAGCAAAAGCTCTAAGGTGAGTATAGTTATTCCAGGTCAAATCTGATCTGTTACCATTCAAAAAATGATAGGCCTCCTGCTTCTCGAAATAAGCATGTCTACAATCATCATTCAACCATGGTTTGTCCTTCACTTGGTACCTTAGTACATGAGAAAGTATACGCTTATCAATTATGTTGACTAAATTCTCATTCAAAGGTACTAAAGGATCAACACTACCATAAAATTGTGACCAAAGCAAGGTCAAAAGATCATGCAAAATCCCATTACAGTCTGCTTGAGTTTTCATATAAATCTTACATGAGTAAGATACATCAGGTTGCTCAGTTTCACTACTAGTGAAATCTCGGTAGGAGAAACTGAATTTAACCACTCCCTATGGTTAGCATTGAAATCACCAACAAAGAAAAAAAGAGGCCTTTCTATCAACTTCTTGTATCTTAGCCATAACGATAAGAAGGCATTCGATGATAGAGTAATCAATGTCAGGATTCTGGTAGATGAAACAGAAATAAAAGTCTTTATGCCTGCCACAAACTTTTATTATCTGAATCTCATGGCATCCAGATTCATTGCAGGACTTATGAGAAGCATGGTACTTAGTCCTAATATACACCACCATTCCCCTGGCCCTATGGATGGCATGGCGTTTCAACATTATTGGCTTTTTAAAACCAGTTA
>NC_090745.1:67146675-67149175 GCF_036898095.1 Palaemon carinicauda | reverse complement strand
AGTTATTTACATACGCACAAAACAGCTTAGAATTCTTTTTCTACGAGAGCGTAGAAAAAAGCAAAGCTATATAGTGTCCACGAGAGGAACAAAGCGCATAGACCATTTTTTTTTTTTTTTTTTCCTAAACCAGATGGGAAAAAAAATCATTCAATATCGGAGTTCTTATAATGACTGCACATGCCGCCAACTGCAAAATAAAGATATTTGTAAGCAAATTATACAAGCATACTTACAGAAAGTCAAATATAAAAGTAAGTAACATGAGACACACAGACCAGCAAACGAGGTCATTTTCTCACATACCTCACGAAATACATTTATTTTCTCGTCGTTACATTTACTGTGCAACGTCTTTTATTCATTTATAATGTAGTTAAAATAAAAGTAATGATTAATTCCGGAAATATTACAGTAAAGTATGATGCAAAAAATATATTGGAAAAAAAAATATGTCATAATGGAAATCAACATAGGCCTGCTGTGCATGCGCTGCTACTTCCTGTATTTTTTAAAGCTTCACATGTCCCTCAACTATCAGGCGTTTCGTGCAGCAAGTTTGGTTTTCCTCGTGAGACGGCCGTATTTACGCCAAATATCCTGCCAAAATAATTTACGGACGACGTAGAAATTCGCGTCATCAGATAAATAATGGTTAAAAATATTTTCACACGTCATTGATTCATCGGAAAACCAGATTTTTAACGATTTCTAGAAGTTCATTCATAACCCTTATTTTTGGTCTTTTTCCATTTCCCTTGAACATTATCAGTACTACATTTCTGCTTTCTTTATTCCTCCCATGATTTACTACCTTGAACTAAATCATCTGAAAATCTTGGGTTGTTAAGGTAATCCCCATTAATATACAAATCCATTATCTTCTTAATCTGAAGTTTAAAAAAAAAGGAAAAAAAAAAAGAAAAAAAATAGGCAGGCTGTGAATAATTCAGGAGAGCTTGGTCTCCATTTTTAGTTCATTTCTTAATTGGATTATTGTTACTACCTTTATTATTATTATTATTATTATTATTATTATTATTATTATTATTATTATTATTATTATTATTATTATTATTATTATTATTATTATTATCATTATTATTATTATTATTATTATTATTATTATTATTTTTATTAACTAAGTTACAACACCAGTTGGAAAAGCAGGAAAGGAAATAAGGAAGTAAATAAACTACCTGAGAGTAATGAAGGATTAAAAGAATCTAATTCAAGAAATAACTATATTAAAGTAAATATTTCATTTATAAACTATAAAGAAATTTCAGTCAGTCATTTCAACATGAAAACATTTACTGGAAGTTTGAACTTTGGAAGTTCTAACTATTCAACTACCTGATTAGAAACATCATCCCACAACTTAGTCACAGCTTGAATAAAACTTCTAGAATACTGTGTAGTATTTAGCTAATGATGAAGGCATGCCAATTAGAAATAATAGCTAACATAGTAATACGAACAATATTGTACTGTCTGGGGAGATTTGAAAGAAAAAGGATGATTAGAATTTTTAAAAATCATATGAATATCTATCTACTTGAACAATGGTCCTAGAGATTAATATCTAGATCACGAAAGACATATTTGATAGACCTTAAGCTCCTGTCCAACAAAATAGGATGAGGTGGAGCACCTGAGCACCAGACAATAGAACAATACCCGAAGTAACATAGAAGGAAAGAATTTAAACACTTCCTCAGAATAAATTGGTAATCAAAAATCTTAAAAGACTTTTTCAATAAGCCATTTTTTTGTACGATTGAAAAAGAGACAGTCCAAACGTGTTTCTCGAAAATAAATTTTCTGTCAAGTATCACACAATATTTTCAAAGAGTTGAAGAATCATCGTCAATGCTGAGATCCAAATGTTGAGAAGGTCACTCTTCTCGACATACTTATAATCATACTTTAAATTTGTTAAGATTCACCTTCATGCCCAACAATTTGGGCCATGCACTTATTTAAGCTATATCTCTATTGAGGGCTTCAGCAACTCGAGATCTACATTCAGGAGAAAGAATTAATGCTTCGTAAATTCAAATGTTTCTAAAGAGCAAAAAAGTCAAATCTGTGTAATATTATGTAAAGCACTCATGTGCCACGGTTATATTAAGAACACCTAGAATGTGTGTCATGAGCTAAATTAACACTTGGATAAGCCCTAAAATACGAATTCAGATGAAATACAATTATGATATAAGAGTTCGTTCTCAGAGAGTTTTCTTATATAAGATGACATCTTAAACTGGATATAAAAGGTTAAATATAATTTCCAACCACATTTTCGTCAAATTATTATATTTCTATTGTTCATATTCTATAATTTGTAAAAAAAAAAAAAAAAAAATTGCTAACTTGAGATTTCATATAACGTAGACTTATAAACGTGTTTTTTTTTTTTTTTTTTTTTTTTTTTAATGGGTGAATTCTCCCCTACTCGTTTTCATTCCATAGACTTTGTAGGATTCCAGAATTTTAA
>NC_090745.1:67116675-67139175 GCF_036898095.1 Palaemon carinicauda | reverse complement strand
TTCATTAAGAACGTCGTTAGAAAGGCATATGGTATCTGTCTTGTCAAGGCAGACTTGAACAAAAGAATTGTGTTGGCTGCTAAACCTTTCCCATGAAGGTGAATGAAGAATGATAAATAGGAATCTGTCTAGATTTCTTTTGGTTGCTTCGCCTTGACATGGGATATCTGTTTCTTCCCTGAAGCCTCATAATGTCTTCTGGTTTCCTCCAAAAGTCTGAACTAACTTTTAACACCGAATCTTTTTCTCATCGTTAAGGAGAGAAAATCATGAGATGTAGGTTCCGTGTTTTCTGTGATGAAGCGAACACAGTCGACTTCTGTACTCGCTGAGACAGGGATGGATCCGGTAGCGGTACAAATTTTAGTCGTAGTTCCGGAGCCAGAGGGAACCACACGCTATTTGGCCACTTGTGGGCCACTATTGCTGCTTTCCCTTTGAAGGATCTCAGCTTATCTAGGGCCTTCAAAAGGAGGTTGTGCGGAGGGAACAAATAAATACTGGACCATCTGTTCCAGTCCAGGGACATAGCGTCCACTGCCTCCGCTAGCGGATCCTCGTTAGGGGACACGTAATGATCCATTTTCTTGTTGTCTTTCATCGCAAAGAGGTCTATCTACAGCTCTGGGACTTGACTCGAGATGAAGGAGAACAATCCTGTGTCAAGGGACCATTCTGACTCTATAGGTGTGAACCTAGATAGAGCGTCTGCTGTCACATTGCGGAACCCTTGAATGTGAACTGCTGACAGGTGCCATTTCTTCCTTTCTGCCAAACGGAATATGGCCAACATCACTTGGTTGATTTGAGGTGACCTCGACCCTTGTCGATTCAGGTGTCTCAATACCACCTCGCTGTCTAGAACCAGTCTTATGTGGGTCGAGTGGCGAGGAGAAACTTTCTTCAGTGTCAGAAGTAATGTCATGGCTTCTAGAAAGTTGATGTGAAATGACTTGAAAAGATTGGACCAAGCTCCTTGGACTCTCATCTGATGAGAATGACCTCCCCAGCCTTCCTTTGAAGGGTCTGTGTGGATAGTTACTGACGGGGGAGGAGGTTAAAGAGGTATTGATTTCTTCAATTGGTTGGCATTGGACCACGGCTTGAGAAGCGTTCACAGTCGAGTCGGTAGTGGTCTTATTAGATCTCTTCGCGCGTTTGATGCGTATTTTCTCCAGACTCCTGTTGCATCCTCAAGCTGTGCTCTTAGCACTGGATCTGTTATCGAAGCAAACTGTAGAGAGACCAGCACTCTCTCCTGTTCGCGTCTTAATATACGTTCGGATTTCAATAGTCTCTTGACAGATCCTGCTATTTCTTTCCTCTTCTTACTAGGAATGGAAAGTCGATGTGACTCCAAATTCCAGTGGATTCCCAACCACTGAAATTTTTGAATTGGAGAAAGTCGAGGCTTTTTGATGTTGATCTTGAATCCCAGATGTACCAGGAACTGGATCACTATCTTAGAAGCTTGCATGCATTCTGTCCTGGATGCTGCCCACACCAGCCAGTCGTCCAAGTAGGCTACTACTAGGACCCCCTTTAGGCGTAATTGATGGACGGCTGCATTCGCAAGCTTCGTGAAAATCCTTGGGGCTATGTTTAGCCCGAAAGGCATGGCTCTGAAGGCGTAAAATTTTCTATTTAACTTGAAGTCTAGGTAGGAGGAGAGGTGACGATTAATTGGAACGTGCCAATAAGCGTCTGACAAGTCTATAGAGAAAGCATATGCCCTTCTGGGCAGTAGGGTCCTCATGTGCTGAAGCGTCAGCTTTCTGAACTTGTAGTTCACTATGAACTTGTTGAGTGGTGACAAGTCTAGAATGAGAGTTTTTCTGAGTCCTTCTTTGGAACACAAAACAGCCTTCCTTGGAAATTGATGGACTTAACTTTCCAGATTACTCTTTTGTCTAAGAGTTCTCGGACATATTCTTCCAGAACGGGGGATGAGTGTTGAAAGAATTGAGGAAATTAAGGTGGAGGACTGCTCCAGCTCCAACCTAGTCAATTTTTAATTAGGCTGTGGGCCCAGGGATCGAAGGTCCAGCGATCCCTAAATAGCTGTAGTCTCCCTCCTACTGGAAGTATCTTACTTCTTCTGTTGTGGACCTGAGGCCTTGCCTCCTTGACCGCATCCTCCCCTGTATCCTCTTCCTCTTGAAGGGCGTCTAGAAGAACCTCTGGCTGCTCCTCTAGCTCTCGAACGAAAGGAAGAAGTCTGCCTTTTGAAGGCTGGGTTAAAAACTGGCGACTATGTCGCCACTTGTTGAGGTACCAGCTGGTACGTGGTTGGAGGTTTTGCCACTATCTGAGGCACCGCGGTCACAAGAAGTTGTTGTTGATGTTGCTGTCGGTAGGGTTTATCCGGCCGAGAGGATGGCCTAGGCCTTTTTGTCTTTCTCTTGGGTTGGGGACCCTCATCCAGAGAAGACTTTCTCTTAAGATCTAAGCCCCACTTTTTGAGAAGGTTCCTATTCGCTGTGGCGGCCTTGTCTACTACCTCTTTTACCACTTCATTAGGAAAGAGGTCTTTACCCCAAATACAAGAGGAGATCAGTTTCCTCGGTTCATGCCTCACCGCAGCCGAGGCGAACACGAAGTCTCTACAGGATCTCCTAGCTTCAATAAAGTTATAGAGATCCTTCGTAACTGTGGCCATATGGGTTTTGGCCACAACCATGAACATGTCCTGGTTCTTGGGGTCACTTGCCATCGTTTCTAGTGTCGTTTGCAACGACATCGATAGCGCAAGTCTTTCTTTTGTCTCTTGCTCCCTACGCAAGAGAACCTCCGACAGTTTTGGAAGTGCCTCACCGAACTGGCTTTCATCAATATCAGCTTCCAGGTTCCCGACTGAGAAGGTAAGGTGTACGTCCTTCCAGTCTTCTTGGTCCAAGGGCAAGGTCAGAGATAACGCCTTGTACTCCTCCAAGGAGGGGCCACAAAGGAGGGAAGCTTCTTACTCAAGGCGGGCACCTTTGAGTTAGTGAAGCCTCTCTCTTTCATCGAGCTCGCTAGTAATGTCTGAGCTTTACTATGGTAAAAAACTATGACCTCCTTCGGCTCCGTCTCCTCATTTGAGGCTGGCTCCTTCCTAAGACGGACATAACAGTCCGGATAAGAATCTTTGTTGGGCTAAAATTCCACTTCTTCCAGGGAATTGCTCCCAACTTTTCTGAGATCACGATCTTCCTGGATGTCACTGGCATGTGTTCGGCTTAACTCCAAGGATTGGTATCCGAGCACAAAGGAAGATCCTTCAAGCTGAGCCGCTTCTGGGGCTCACGTGATGCTGCAAGTCTACGTATCTCCAGTTTCATTGCAGCTTCCTTCTCATCATTCTTCCTTTGAATTAGTTGGATCATCTTAACAATGGAAGAAAGAGTCCTTCCCAGTTCATCTGGGATAGCAGACAATGTAGAAGGAACAGGTTCTGGGTCCGGAACCGATGTAACCGACACTTTGTCGATTTCTTCCTCTTCTACTTGAGGAGCCTGGAACAGCTCCTCCTCCTGACCTTCTCCAAGAAGGTCCTTCTCAGTAGAATCTCAGTAGAATCTTGAAGGGTGGCCGAGACTTCAGAATCTACCGGATTCTGGGCAGTTGGTATCTCCACCTGAGGCTGGGGGATGATTGCATCAGCCGATGCTTTAGGAAAAAGGTAGGCCCTCATCTTCTCATTTGGAAGGTAGGGCCCTGAGGTGTTTTTCTGAAAACCCCTCACCCAGGATCGTAACATTTCCCTGGCAGCGTCCCTTGACTCCGTCGACTTAGGGTCGTCAAAAGCCTCGGTAATCAGGTTAGAACAAACTGTACAAACCTGGGGGTCCCAATAGCGGAGATCACCTCTGGAGGCTGTGCATGGTGCGTGCCTCCTGCAAAGTTGATGTCCACAGAAGTTCTTACTGCGGACATTACAGAACACACTCCCGCACTTCGGATGGTCCTCCTGTGAAGAGAAGAAAAATCCATGAGTATCAAGTGAAGGCTTTCACTTTTATTGATACATTTAGTTTATATAGAAAAGCTATAAAAGAAAGAAGGAAAGACACATACTTGTGTTTCCTGTCCAGTCAATTGCTGAAACCTCCCAAGATATTAAAACTAAGGTTAATTCTATTCTAGAATACCTTATGTAATTTCCTAAACGGAAATTTAAGGTGTAGTTCACACCTTGAGATAAAGTTTTAATATACGGGATAGAAAGAATACAAAAAGAACTTACTTTCTATATATTGTACGGTCTCAACAAAAGGCTGTACAAGATAACATTAAGTATGATGAAGAACTTTAGTGTTATTACAATCTCTGCACAGTAGTTTCTGCTAATTCAGTGTGTACTACACTACAAATATAGCAACTACTGTACATCACATGCTGCTGTGCCGGCTAGCACGCGTCGGTACATGCCGGCGTGCGCCTGCACGTGCCGGCCGGCATCTACCCCTGTATAGTTCAGAGATATACTATCTTTAACTAATAGGCGGCAGCCCACTGATTCGCGACTGTGTGCCGGCCAGCAATCATTGCCAGCCGACGGCTGAAAACACTAATACCCGGCTACCGGCCGCTAATCGTAGTGGCCGCAGATTCGGGCTGTGTTTCCACTGCCGGCAGCCAGAGGTAATAATACCCATGCCCGCCGACAGTAGCCAAGAACCAGAGAACCTCCACCTGCCCGGCTGTCGGCTGTTAAGCCGGCAGCCGGGTTACGGGAGCTACACAATAGTTAGAGAAATAGTATGGATGTAAGGTTATAAGGCGGCATTGCTATACGACCTTCCATCCAGAAAGAGTGAACTTATGGAAGGGGAGAATGTAGCATTCAGGCTTCCAAAGAATCCATAGCCCGCCGGGCTCTACCGGCAGACATGGAAGGGAGTCCAAGGGAGGTCTGGGGTTCACTCTGCAAAGAACAAAGGGTCTCTGCCAGCCGACACGTAATACCAGCCGGCAGAGAGCTGAGCCGGTCCTCCATCCTAACCTACACCAGGTATGGAAGTAGGACTGCGGCCAAAAGAAAATAAAAGAAAGAGAGGTGGGGAAGGGATAAGGGTCCTATAGACTTCGTTCTAGCAAGAAACATACTCAGCAGTTAGGGAAGCTCATCCTAACATAGAGTAGTCTATTAGGGAAGAAGACTGGCAATACTTGCTATCCTCCTCCCAACCAGAACAAAGTTAGGTGAAGTTATTTCGCCGGGCAACAGAGAAAACTCATTCTCCAGCCCGAGGAAAACAACACAGGACAGTCTGCTAGGTCACTAGAGGAAGGAATCATCTCTTACAGAATCCTTCCAACATGGACTAGGGAGGCAAAGCTTCCTGTTTCAGCCCCTAACCTAGAAAAGGAGACTCATTCTCTATGCTAGGAAGAAGCAGACCACAGACTAGAAACTCTGATGCTCTGCCCTAACCCAAAAAAACAGTCACTCTGGTTATCAGGTCAGGACAGACATATCCTAGTAAGTTATACCTGAATTATTATACAGATAGAACCACTAGGATTAGGCCGAAGGCTTACAGAGGGAGAGAGGGATTGAACTTAGCCTTCGGAGGAGAAAAGAAAAATCAGGGATGTGCGAAAATATACTATTGTACCTAGATTACTAGACTAGGTAAGGTGAGACTCGATTACCTAACCGAAACTCTCTCGTATACAATCTTGGAAAAAACATTCAACAATATCTTACATGTATAAAATATTTCCCTATAGCTTCAATAATATAACACTCGGAACAAAACTTATATCATGCATGAAAGTACTAGGGCCAGACGCCTAGGCTACTAAGCTTTGCGAAGAGCAAGATCGGTGCCTCAACCCTTGTCGAAATCACCGAACTAAAAACTGACGGTATAACATAAGCATTCCTAGAGGAGCTAAATAGCTAGATTATTAAAGCATAACAAACCGGGAACGTCGCTCTAGCTAACTAAATGACCCATAAATAGCGATCGATAGCATCCGGGATGCTTCCGGTAGGCAACAGCTCTTGTTTAAGTTAATATCACTTTTGATTTAATTCAAAACGACAAGAGCTTACATTTATGCATAGTCAAGATAATACTCAACTTTCCAAAGGAAAAAGAGGCCGGAGAAGTCATCAAAATGTTGAATAAAATCCAAAATAATGAGAGAACACAAGGGAAAACACCGAGTAGTAGAGCTGCACAAAAAGGAATAAAGAGGGCGCTACCGCCTTCATCAGATACAAACTGGAAACGGAATAGGAGAGATGCCTTATGAACGGCTCTCTTTTCATTCTCGTTTCAGAATCTGGTCAGTGTAACATCTCGAAGATTTAATACTGTTCGTGGTGAAGATAGCTATGTGACTTGTCAAGAATACGTCCTCTAATATTATGCGATATCCCTGTGAGATTATTTAGGGATTTTCGCTCCAGTAGTTAGAATTCTGGATACCTTAAGGTAAAATTCTCTGGGAATATCACTGTAGTCAAATATACACTAAAAAGCTACCTATTAGGAACTTCCATCAGGACGACATGGCCTGAGCCC
Source organism: Palaemon carinicauda (assembly GCF_036898095.1). NCBI lineage: Eukaryota > Metazoa > Arthropoda > Malacostraca > Decapoda > Palaemonidae > Palaemon > Palaemon carinicauda. Next base: position 67,132,657 of record NC_090745.1, on the reverse strand, counting down.
AAATATATATATATATATATATATATATATATATATATATATATATATATATATATATATATATATATATATATATATATATATATATATATATATATATATATATATATATATATATATATATATATATATATATATATATATATATATATATATATATATATATATATATATATATATATCAAATAAGCCATATATATTTTTGATACATTAATGTCTGGATTCTCTTAACGACCTCAGGATCAGAGCTCCAGGCGAAATCACACAAAGACAAGAGCTTGGGTCCGGCCGGGAATCGAACCCTGGTCGGCAAGCTTATATAGACAGTGACTAAACCTCTTGGCCACAAAGAAAGATAAAAGTTGATGACAATTCTTCTGTACTTATACCTGTCGAATTCAGGTGTTTTGTACTTAGAATTGAAATCAACCCATCTTCACCATCGTAGCTAATTGGTAGTTTGTTACTTGGCATTCAATTAATGATAAATTTTGCACATTTAGACGTGTTTTTCATATTCAAATAGGCCATATATATTTTTGATACATTAATGTCTGGATTCTCTTAACGACCTCGGGATCAGAGCCCCAGGCGAAATCACACAAAGACAAGAGCTTGGGTCCGGCCGGGAATCGAACCCTGGTCGGCAAGCTTGTATAGACAGTGACTAAACCTCTTGGCCACAAAGAAAGATAAAAGTTGATGACCATTCTTCTGTACTTATACCTGTCGAATTCAGGTGTTTTGTACTTAGAATTGAAATCAACCCATCTTCACCATCGTAGCTAATTGGTAGTTTGTTACTTGGCATTCAATTAATGATAAATTTTGCACATTTAGACGTGTTTTTCATATTCAAATAAGCCATATATATTTTTGATACATTAATGTCTGGATTCTCTTAACGACCTCTGGATCAGAGCCCCAGGCGAAATCACACAAAGACAAGAGCTTGGGTCCGGCTGGGAATCGAACCCTGGTCGGCAAGCTTGTATAGACAGTGACTAAACCACTTGGCCACGAAGAAAGATAAAAGTTGATGACAATTCTTCTGTACTTATACCTGTCGAATTCAGGTGTTTTGTACTTAGAATTGAAATCAACCCATCTTCACCATCGTAGCTAATTGGTAGTTTGTTACTTGGCATTCAATTAATGATAAATTTTGCACATTTAGACGTGTTTTTCATATTCAAATAAGCCATATATATTTTTTATACATTGATGTCTGGATTCTCTTAACGACCTCGGGATCAGAGCCCCGGCCGGGAATCGAACCCTGGTCGGCAAGCTTGTATAGACAGTGACTAAACCACTTGGCCAAGAAGAAAGATATATATATATATATATATATATATATATATATATATATATATATATATATATATATATATATATATATATATATATATATATATATATATATATATATATTGTAAAGGAATATTAATTAATGAATGTAAAATTGCAGAAAATGTTAGAATGATATTTGCATGAAAAAAAAAAGTGTACACTAGACCACAGATGGCAGTAGGGCTTGGCGTAGGCAGTAGTCGCGAAGGATAATGTACCGAAAAATTATGTCTAGTCCATAGAAGTCTAGAGTGATTCGGGTATATAAGGGCCCAAAACGATGATTTTCGTTGGAGTCGCAACAAACAAATGATTATAAAAGTATATCAAATTTTTAAGGAATATATGGTAATGTATTATTTATCCATTTGGATGTTTTCTTGTGTGATGTAACGTTGGTTGCCGCTAACTTTTTGGTGTTTACTACAGTGAATTATATGTTGTGTTGATGAAAAGCTTTGTGATTTGGCTATTATACTGTGAACTGCAGTGATTAGTGATGTAGTCTTGATGAAGTGCTGTATGGCCAGTCTTTGATATTGTGTAATGCGCCCGTAATCTGTTTATTGCTTTTGTGTTATGCGTCCGTAATTTGTTTAATGCTCTGTTTGTGACTTTAATTTCCTTACTAATTGTTATTAAAGTACATTTAAGTTATAATGGGTTGTCACTGTTTCCTGATATATTTTCCTCGTAAATCCTTATTATAAGGGCTTTTTTTTGGTCTTATGTTACATGGGGGTCTGTCGAACAAAACCCGAACGTATCCCTACTTGGTATGTGCTCATTCAGTTGAACGAAACCCGAACGTATCCGTACTCAGTGGTTACTCATTTTGTAGAACGTAACCAGAACGCATTCCTATTAACTTATCCTCGGTGTTAGCTCATTCTGTCAACCGTAAATTTTTCCCTACTGTTAATTGCTTTTCAGTACTTCCATATACTTTAGAGAGGGGGGAGAGTTGTGATAGTGTTAGTGCTGTAATATTTGTCTTACTGTGTTATTTTGAGCAGGTTATTAAAGATGTTTGATTTGAGAGATTAAACACGTAGTCCTAGTGGTGAAAAGTTAGAAGATATGACTAAAATAGACTGGATTGTTCTAGCTAGGTACTATAATGTAGAAGAATCAGAATCTGCAAGGAAGCAAGAAATCTCAAATAAAGTGAGGGAGGCGCTAATGACTTTAGGCATTTTGTCTGATAAGGAAGAGTTGGTACTAATGAATTGGGGAGAGGAAGAAGCTGATAGCCAGCAAAGTGCTAGTGAGAATAAACAGACGGTAGTGCAAGTGAAGAGGAAGGTGCCAAAGCCGTACGTGAAAAAACTAAGTCAAGCAAGGTTAAACCAGAAAAGTCAAAAATTGTTTATGAAGGGATGAGTGTGGTGCAGATGCAGATTCATTTGCAAATAGTTAGACTAGAGAATGAGAAAGCCAATATAGTGGTCTCACTCTATATCATGTAAAGCAAAGTTTGTAAAAGAACCGCTGTGTCGATATGAAATACCGACAAGCTCCCCGTTCTATTACTGGGTTGGACAAAGGTTTATATCCGGTTAGGAAGAAATTTTTACATCCGCCACCGTCCCTTTAGGGCATGAAGTCCTCCCACTAGGGGAAAGCATAAATCAATGAAAGTTGCTTGCAGAAAGGAACAATCTATTAGGATTATTCATGTTAAAGTTATAGATAGTTTACGTAATGCTAAACCATTTTCTAGTAAAATGACACAGGCGAATGAGACGCAAGGTTCACAAGAACTAGTTTATTGACAATCAATAAAATAAAAACAGGTTAATCAACAATTATACACGTATAAGAAGAGGATAACCAACAAATAAGCATAAGGATCATAGTAAGCAGAAAAATTGTTATCTGAAAGAAAGAACATTAGCGCCACTTTTAATAATGAGATATTAAAATCATAAAAGTCTGTCTTACTATTCAGTCACATTGGCGTTAGAAACGCTTGGCACACGTGTCTGCACTTATACTAGGTTCACCTTTGATTATGGAACAGTCAACCTGGGCACCTTAGTGCCCTAACACTTAGTCTGTAGAACAGTCCGTGACTACACACCCACCATAGAATTAATCGTCCCAATTAATTTCACTGTTCCTCGCAAAGTTAAACAGTACGTTTGACGACACTACCCGCTGCTACCACAGATCACTTCAGTTGCTTCACTTGCTTCGCATAGTGTCTAAAGAAATCTCTGGAAGACTTCCAGCCTGTGTATGAGCGAAGATGTTCGAAATCCATGTTATTAAAGATATTTATGGATGAGGCAACTTTCCTCAGATCGTGACCTGTGGGTGTACTATCTGGATCCGCTCTGCGAATAAAATAGGTGATTTTCGCCCTCAGTTGTTTCAGAGATAAATTTGAGCTTGATGTTTCTCCCCTAAACAGTTGACCTCCCCTAAAGTCTGAAGTTCTACGAAGATAGACCTTTAGGCCTTCCACTGGACATAGAGATGCATCTTCTTTCAGACGGCAGATTCTCCAGGGACCCCACCTGTTGGTGGGTAGCTCGTTCTTGGCAAGAAACGTTGGGTCCGGAAAAAGGTTCAGTTCTCCCCCATCTAAGAACTTAACACGACCTTCCTCTCACGAGAGGGCTACTATTTCACTAACTCTAGCCCCCGAAGTAAGTGCAAACAGAAATATAACTTTTTGGGTCAAATCCTTTGAAGCACACTCCTCATTGTTCATCAGCGAAGCAAAATGAAGAACTTTATCCAGAGACCATGAAATGGGTTTCGGAGGTGCTGATGGTCTGAGCCTAGCACAGGCCTTCAGAATTTTGTTAAAGATGTCGTTAGAGAGGTCGACCTGGAAGGCATATAAAATAGGTCTTGTCAAGGCGGACTTACACGTTGATATCGTGTTGGCTGCTAAGCCTTGACCATGGAGGTGGATGAAGAATGATAAGCAGAAGTCCGTCGAGATCTTTTGTGGTTTCTTCGCCTTGACAAAGGACACCCACTTCCTCCATGATGACTCATATTGTCTTCTGGTGGATTTGGACTTATATTCCTCTAAAAAGTCTATACCGTCTCTTGATATCCCGAAATGCTTTCTCGCCGCTAGGGAGAGAAAATCATGAGCTGCAGGTTTCGGGTATTCAGTGATGAAGCACAGACAGTCGACTTCTGAACTCGCTGGGTCAAAACTGGATCCGGTAGCGGTAGAAACTTCAGCCGTAGTTCTAATGCCAGAGGGAACCATACGCTGTTCGGCCACTTGTGAGCCACTATTGCCGCTATTCCCTCGAAAGATCTCAGTTTGTCGGGGACCCTCAATAGAAGGTTGTGAGGAGGGAACAGGTAAATCCTGGACCATCTGTTCCAGTCGAGGGACATCGCATCCGCTGCTTCCGCTAGGGGATCCTCGTACGGGGACACGTAGAGAGGTAACTTCTTGTTGTTTTTCGTCGCAAAGAAGTCTATCTGTAGTTGTGGGACTTGACTCAAGATGAAGGAGAATGATCCTGCGCCTAGGGACCATTCTGACTCTATTGGTGTGAACCTGGATAGAGCGTCCGCCGTCACATTGCGGACTCCTTGAAGGTGAACTGCTGACAAGTGCCATTTTTTCTTTTCCGCTAGCCGGAAGATGGCCAACATCACTTGGTTGAGTGAAGGTGACCTCGATCCTTGTCGATTCAGGCATCTCACTATCACCTCGCCGTCTAGTACCAACCTTATGTGGATCGAGCGGCGAGGGGAGACTTTCTTCAATGTAAGAAGTACTGCCATGGCTTCCAGAAAGTTTATGTGAAATTTCTTGAATAGGTTGGACCAGGTTCCTTGGGCCTTCTTCCGGTGAGAATGACCTACCCATCCCTCCTTTGAAGCGTCTGTATGAATAGTCATAGAATGGGGAGGTGGCTGGCGAAGCTCCGATATCTTCAGTTGTTTGACTTTGGTCCATGGCCTGAGAAGCGTACGTAGACGAGACGGTACTGGTCTTATCAGATCTCTTCGCGCGTTTGATGCATATTTCCTCCAAACTCCGGTTGCATCCTTTAGCTGTGCTCTTAGCACTGGGTCTGTTACTGAGGCAAACTGGAGAGAACCCAGCAATCTCTCCTGTTCGCGTCTTGATATCCTTTCGGAATCCAGAAGTCTCTTGACAGAACCTGCTATTTCCTTCCTCTTCTTTACGGGGATGGAAAGTTGGTGTGACATTCCCAGCCACTGGAACTTTTGAGATGGAGAAAGCCGAGACTTTTTTCTGTTGATCTTGAAGCCTGGATGTTCCAGGAACTGGATCGTCTGTAGGGAAGCTTGCATGCACTCTGTCTTGGATGCTGCCGACACCAGCCAGTCGTCCAGGTAGGCTACTACTTGGATTCCTTTTAGGCGTAATTGTTTGAGAGCTGCGTTCGCCAGCTTCGTGAAGATCCTTGGGGCTATGTTTAGCCCGAATGGCATGGCTCTGAAGGCATAGAGTCTTTGATGTAGCTTGAAACCTAGGTAGGGGGAGAGTCGACGGCTGATTGGAATGTACCAATAAGCGTCTGACAAGTCTATGGAGACGGTAAATGTCTGCTTGGGGAGTAAGGTCCTTATGTGTCGCAGGGTTAGAATCTTAAACCTGCTGTTCACTATGAACTTGTTGAGTGGCGACAAGGCAAGAATGACTCTGAGTTTTTCTGAGTCCTTCTTGGGAACACAAAACACCCTCCCTTGGAATTTGATGGACTTTACCCTTCGGATTACTCTTTTCTCCAAGAGTTCTCGAATGTATTCTTCCAGAACGGGGATAGGGTGATGGAAGAAACGTGGGCACGGAGGTGGAGTGCTGTGCCAGCTCCAACCCAATCCATTCTTGAGTAGGCTGTGGGCCCAGGGATTGAAGGTCCAACGATCCCGAAAAATCTTAAGTCTCCCTCCTACCGGTAGCATTTCACTTTTGCTGCTGTTGACCAGAGGCCTTGCCTCCTTGAACGTGACCTCCCCTGAATCCCCTTCCCCTTGAGGGGTGTCTAGACAAACCTCTGGCTGATCCTCTAGCTCTTGCTCGAAAGTTAATAGACTGCCCTTCGAATGCTGGGTTAAATGCCGGAGACTGTGTAGTCACGGCTTGGGGTACCCACTGGTACGTGGCCCGGGTTTGTGCCACCATCTGGGGCACTGCGGTCAAAGGGAGTTGCTGCTGCTGCTGTCTGAATGGCTTGGCTAGCCGAGAGGGTAGCCTAGGCTTCTTAGTCTTCCTCTTTGGTTGGGGACCCTCATCCGGAGAAGACTTTCGTTTAAGAGATAGGCCCCACTTCTGGAGAAGGTTTCTATTTTCCGCGGCGGCCTTATCCACTACCTCTTTGACAGCTTCACTAGGGAAGAGGTCTTTGCTCCAAATGCAGGAGGAGATTAGTTTCCTTGGTTCGTGCCTCACCGCAGCCGAGGCGAACACGAACTCCCTACAAGCCCTCCTAGCTTTGACGAAGCTGTGAAGGTCGTTCGTCACTGTGGCCAGATGTGTCTTGGCGACTAGCATAAACATTTCTTGGGCCTTGGGGTCACTTGCCATCGTCTCCAGAGTTGTTTGCAGAGACATTGAGGCGGCAAGTCTTTCTTTTGTCTCTTGCTCCCTACGCAAGAGAAAATCAGACAGCTTCGGGAGGTCTTCACCGAACTGACGTCCAGCAATATCGGCCTCCAACTTCCCGACTGAGAAGATAAGATGGACGTCCTTCCAGTCTTTCTGGTCCATGGGTAAGGCCAAGGACAGAAGTTTACACTCCTCCAAAGAGGGGCATGGATTACCTGCCTTGACCGCTTTCAAAACAGCCTTAAACCCTTTTGCCATGAAGGGAAAGGCTCTAGTAGGAGAGGCCACAAAGGAAGGATGCTTCTTACTCAAAGCGGGTACCTTTGAGTTTGTGAAGCCCCTCTCTCTCAGTGAGCTTGACAGCAAAGCCTGAGCTTTAGCGTGGTCAGAAACTATGACCTCCTTCGGCTCCGTCTCTTCCTTTGAGGCTGGTTCTTTCCTTAGGCGGACGTAGCATTCCGGGTACGACTCCTTGCTGGGCCAAAATTCCACCTCCTCGAAGGGGACTGAGCGCAATATCTCCGAAATGATGATCTTTCCCGTCGTCATAGGCATGTGCTCGGCATACCTCCAAGGGTTGTCATCCGAGCACAAGGGAAGGTCCTTCACGTTGAGCTTCTTCTGGGGCCCACGTGATGCTGCAAGTCTTAGCATCTCCAACTTTATTGCAGCTGCCTTCTCATTATTTTCTTTCTATATCGGCTGGATCATCCCAACAATGGAAGAAAGGGTCCTTCCCAGTTCCTCTGGGAAAGCAGACGATGTTGAGGGAACAGGTTCAGGGGCCTGAACCAGGGTAGCTGACTCCTCGTCGAATTCCTCCTCTTCATTGTCCGGAGCCTGGGTCAGCTCCTCCTCCTGGTCTTCTGCCAGAAGGTCTTTTTCAGTGTACTCGAACACCTCAGACATCTTATCGTCCAGTTGGATGTCTTGCAGGGCGTCCGAGACTTCAGAATCAACCGGGATCTGAACCAACGGTATCTCCGCTTGAGGCTGGGGAATCACTGCATCCGCTGATGCCTTGGGAAAAAGGTAAACCCTCATCTTCTCGCTTGGAAGATAGGGGCCAGAAGTATTCTTCTGGAAGCCCCTCACCCAGGTTCAAAGCTTCTCCCTTGCTGTGTCCCTTGACTCCGCCGACTTAGGGGCGTCAAACGCCTCGATAATCAGGTTGGTGCAAATAGTACATACCTGCGGGTCCCAATACCGGAGATCACCTTTGGAGACTGCTCATGCTGCATGCCTCCTACACAAGTCATGTCCGCAGAAGTTTTTGCTGTGGACGTTGCAGAATAAACTCCCATACTTCGGACGGTCCTCCTGTAAAGAGAAGAAAATTCCATGAGTATCAAGTGAACAATGTATCACTGGATAACAAATGTTTAGCATACACAGCTTAAAGTAACTAAGCTAGAAAAGAAAGAAGGAAATACACACACTTGTATTTCCGGCCCAGTCAATTGCTGCAACCTTCCAGATAATAAAAATTTTATGGTTATTCTATTTTAGAGTAACCGATAAGGTATTTCCAGAGGAAAATAGGTGTAGCTCACACCAAAATAAGTAATTTTAAAATACTGGATAGTTAATAAGGAAAGAACTCACTTTCTTCATCTGTATAGTATCACAAAAGGCTGTACAAGACAACACAAGAGTGTTAGAAAAACTTAGTGTTATAATATATTCTATGCCATAGTTTTCTCCATGCAGTATATCCTATACTGTAAAAATACTAGCTACTGTATATAATATAATGTGCCGGCTGGCACGTACCTTAAATTAGTTCCAAAGTATACTACTTTTTAGACTATTGGGTGGAAGAGCGCTGGTTCAAATGTGTGTGCCGGCCGGCAGTGTCTGCCAGCCGGCAAATAAAATGATAGCACCGGGCTGCCGGCCGCTAATCGTGGCGGCCGGCAGATCTTATGGTGTGCTTCTATTGCCGGCCGGCAAAGGTATACTACCAATGCCGGCCGGTAGCAGAGAAGAATCAGAGAACTTCCCTCTGCCCGGCTGCCGACCACTCAGGCCGGCTAGGGTACAAACACTAGAAGAGCAACAGAATGGATGTAAGGATAAGAGACGGCACTGCCTCATAGCCCGGCATCCAGAAAGAGTGAATATAAGGAAGGGGAGAATGTAAATTCAGGCTTCTATCTATCCAATGCCGCCTGGCTCTACAGACAGACATGGATGTGAGACCAAGGGAAGTCTGGGGAACACTCTATAGAAGATAGGCCTTTGCCGGCCGGCACGGACTGCCGGCAAGGGGCTGAGTCAGCTCCACATCCTAACCTATGCTAGGTAGAGATGTAGAACGACGGACAGAGATTTAACGGCTAGGCCATCACTAAGGAAAGAGGGGGGAAGGGGGAAAGAGAGTCCTACAAACTCTGCTTTAGTAAAAGATCACCCGCAGCCAGGAAAGGTCATCCTAGCCTAGGGGGAATCTTAGGAGGGAGGCCGGCAATACTTGCCATCTCCCTCAGAACTAAAACAAGGTTTGGTGTTGTTATTCATAGGAAAGAAGGATCTTATCCTTCAAACCTAAAACAACCACACTGGACTAGTCTGCTAGATCACAAAAAGAAGGGATCATCTCGTACAGAAACTTTCAAAAGTGGTCTAGGGAGGCTAAGCCTCCTGTGTCTGCCCTAGGCCTAGCAAAGGAATCTCATTCTCTGTGCTATAAAGAAACAGACCCAGACTAAGAACTCTGATGTCCTGCCCCCTCCTGAAGCCAGATTTACTGGAAACAGGAAGAACAGAAACACCCTAATATAGTTATATCTAAATATTAAATCAGATAAACCATTAAGGTTAAGCCTAAGGCTTAAACAGAGGGGAAAGGGATTGCACTTCTTCTCCAAAGAGAAGAGAGCAACCGGGGAGTGTGAGAAAGTATACTAGGGCCACATAGGCAACTAGCCTAGGCGCGAAGATAATCAATTACCTAAATCACAGAAACTCTCTCGTATACTATCTTGGAAGAAAAATCAACAATATCTTATATGTATAAAACTGCCTAAAGCTTCAATAAATTTTAAAACACTCAGAAATCTGAATATCATGCATGAAAGTACTAGTGCCAAACGGCTAGGCTACAAGGCCTAGCGTAGGCCAGGATCGGTAAATCATTTGCCAAAACGGAAATACTAAAGAATCATATAAAGAATTCCTATGTAGAGCTAAATAGCTAAGATTATTAAAGCATAACGGCCGGGAATGTCGCTCTGGCTAACTAAATGACTCATGCATGGCGAGCGACCGTGTCCAGGACGCCTCCGGAAGGCAACAGCTCTTGTAACGAAAATATCGCTGTCGAATTATCTTAAAATCACCAATAGCTTACATTTATACATGATAGAGGTAATACTCAACTTTCCAGAGGCAGAAGAGGCTGGAGAAAGCATCATGAGGTTGAAAATAATCCAAGATAAGCGAGTAACACAGGAAAAACACCGAGTTGTTGAGCTACGTGAAAAGGAATACAGATGGCGCTGTCGTCGGCGCTATGCTCGCATTCGAAGCGAGATAGGAGAGGTGCCTTGCTAGCGGCTTTCCTTTCTTTCTCGTTTTTCGTTTTCTTGCTACTTGACCCCTTCGAAGTGTTAATTCTGTTCGGGGTGCAGATTGCTATGTGGTGTGTCAAGAATACGTCCTCTGATATTACGCGATATCCCTGGTTCATTTAATGAGGGATATTTGCTCCAGGAGTTAGAATTCTAGGAACCTTAAGGTAAATTCTCTGGGAATATCACCGTAGTCAAATATACCCAAGGAAGCTACCCTACAGGAGCTTCCATCAGGACGACATGGCCTGAGCCAGAAAATATATATATATAATTATCACCTGCTGCTAGTCCTCTCCAGTGCTAAGGAATTAGCCATGTCTTGCAACTCCTCTCTCTTTATGGTATTTCCATGCCAAACTATATCGGCAAATTTTCTTAGCTCTCCAGTCCATCGTCTCTTCTCCCTTGCCGTGTTTTTTTTTTTTTTTTTTTTTTTTGGCAATCTATAGAGGCACAGTCTGTTATTCTTAATGTTCATCTATTATCTCTCATTGTCATATGTCCTGCCCAACTCTGTTTTTTTTTTCTTTTAAATGTGTTTAAAATATCCATTATGTTAGTTTACTCTCGCATTTTTGTTACTCTTTTTCTGTCCCTTGTTAATACTATCATTATTCTCTCATGTATCTTTTAGTTGTAACTAGCTTAAGTTCTAAGTCTACTGTAGGGCTCCCAGTTTCTGATGCATATGTTATTACTGATAGGACCAGCTGATTAAATATTTTTCTTTTTAGAAAAATTGGCATTTTAACCTTCATAATGTCATTTTGTTTACCAAAAGATCTCCATCCTATGCTTATCCTTCCTGTAATTTTGGCCGCATGTTCTTTAGAAACAAAAGTAAACATATTCATTTACTATCTCTAGAAGGGCTTCCATAACCTTTATTTTTTGTGTCTTAGAACATTTTCCTAGTTTTACTCTTATTCATTTTCCATCTTACATTTCTTTATTTTTTATAAAAATTTTCTATCATCTCTCGCAATTGCTCCCAAGATTCACTGAATAGAACTATGTCATCTGAAAAAAGTTGTAATGGTAATTCTTACATTTTCCTTATATAAATTCTTGAAAACGTCTAGGCACGCTGTGCATAATTTCTGACAGATGTGGTATATGTGTCTAACTCATTTCTTACATTATCTTTATGTAGATTAAAGGTGGCTGTACAGTACTTACGGTACTTTAATAGTTCTAATATAATTTTTTTTCTATCCCTTGTCTTTATAGGGTTTTTGACATAATCAAAAGATTTTTCATAGTCTAAAAAAGATCATACAGGGTGGTTGGTCATACTCTCTATTTTTTCCAGTAGGTGGTTAATTACTTTAGTCCAGGGGAGTTATGGTTTGACCCAGGACAAATTGCAACAGAATCTATTTCTATTGCACATAATTTGGGCAAGTGTCAACAACATCTTATCCAAAATGTTAAAAAAGATACATAGGCAATTTTTCCTTTTATCAACATTTTTGTGTTTCACAAATTTCATCCTAAGATTCTCCTTTGGTTGCCTTTTTTGCCCTGTTGAAACTTTAATCAAAACAGCTCTAGTCTATGTCAATGTAATTGTGAATAAAGTGTGATCAAGAATAGGATTTAAGGAGAAAGAAAAAATATTTATCAACCCAATTTGGGAAATATTGTACAATGGAATATCCTGTGAAGTGACAACTGTCGACCTATAACTATGTAATATTACCAGCACACCAAGCCTAGAAGTAAAAGACTGATATGATATGTACAACATATAAATTATTACACAATTCATCTAAAGCATTGTATCATAGCATAACAACTATATTTTCAAGTTTAAAGTTATTATTAAAACTCATTGACAGGATCATCAAGAAATTAAATAGCTTACGAATTCAGGCAGCCACCTCCATGGCATTCTCCGTGGAGACCATGTATTTTGCACGTGCATCGTTGGCTGTGCATTCCTGCTTACAATTACACCTTATCATATTAAGAAGAGACTGACGTGCCGGAGGCTTGTCCATCATTAGTGGACTTAGCACAACACCATCTATTTTACATCCCCATACAATATCATTCCCAAGCCACTGCTACAACTGGCAGTACACCTTGTAGCTATGGAATTTGGCTACATTTGATGTTGGTGGAAGTGTTCTGGGCTGTACATATATCATACTGGCTGCTACTATTATGCAATGCCTTTTATATATGAGGTTATCAAGATCCTCTCCCAGACAACCATTGTAACTAGAGACTAGCACCAGTTCAACTTCTGTTGCAATAACATTATGGGGTTCTCTAATATTCTTAATCTCGGCAGATTGCTCAATGAAGTGTTTGGTCTTTGTCTTTGTCAGTGATACACCTTTCCCAAGTCCAAATAGTCTTGAGGTTATGTCAGTCTCCATGATGGCATGTGTAAAGAGAATACTGTCACATACTGCTGGACCAAGAGATTTCTTCAGTTTATATGTGTACCATACCTTGCATCCTGATTTGCTGACCTGTTGTGGAAGAAGGAATAGGTCATTAGAATGAAAATCCTTAAGATAGCATAGCAGAACCAATTGAACAGTGCTGTCATCAATCCCTGTTGTACATGTGTTTTCTGTATTATCAAAATATCTACTTCAGTTTTTGTATGAGCTGTCTGACAGTCATTTTCCTCCAATTTTGCTGACAGGTGGCTAATAGATTTATGTCTGTTCTGATTATTTGGCAAAAAAAAAATTCTTTATTCAAAGTCAATTGCATTTGCACAGTAAAGATTATTAGAGGACCACTTATGCAGCCTGTACGTCTCATATGGCGTAGGACCTTTGATGTTGATTCATTAGGGTACCAAATAAATATGATTATACATCCTTCACCATATTTCTTTACAACATGATTAACATACATTTGGCCTAATTCGTCATAGGTTTGCCCAGGTTTCAATCCAATCGTCTGAAGGAGTGTGCCTCCATCTAAGACATACAGAACTTTATTACTTGGTGGTAATGTAGTATGATCATATAGTTTCCACAGAAGATCTGCCAAGGTGGATTTGTTTACTTTTTTTCAATATGCTAACAGTGTCAAACATAGATGTTGGGAAATTATAGAGTTCACATTTCAGAAATTCCTCAAGTTTCATATCTTTTGATCTATTAGCAATTGTCACTAAATGCTGAAACATTAATTGTGGGTTAACATGGATGGTATCTTGATCTACTTTCACTGCACTTTTTGCACCTAGTGTAATAGCTTGCTTTTTTCCTTTTGAATTAGTAATTCCTCGGATCTTCTCCAATCATATCATCCAGAATTTTATTTCCAACTGTGGTTGCATCATCCACATTGATATCATCATTGGTAGTAAATCCAGTTGCATTGTTACACAAAAGTAAATCATCACTGAAATGATTCATCATATTCAATACCTCAAGGAGGAATTCAGGTCTGTTTATCTCTCGTAGAACGAGTTTTAGACATATCATCATGATGGTCTCCCTGTGAACTGCTTTCCAGTAAGTTCTTGCATAGTATTATTGATGTCAGCACAAACTAGTATTGAGAGGATCCATGTCAGAATTTGAGATTCTGCCATTCCTCTCACTTTTGTTAGACCTCCAATGATTTTAATGCTCGTCATGAGAACTTGTTCAATTATTAAATTAGTTGACATTACTCCCAGATACCTGTTCCTTCTCCTTAAAACAAGAAGCACTGCTTTGAAATTGTTGTATAAATCAGGATGGTTACTTTCTAGGTTAAGCATATCCTGCAGATACAAACTTCTGGATTTGGCATATAGAATATGACCAGATGCAGCAAAGTAAGGAAGCATCTCTGACAGGGATCGTAGATAGTGCTCCGAGTTTCCTGTCCTCTCAGCTTTAATAAATGGGAGTGTTATATTTATTATTTCCCCGTATTGCAGCCAAAGTTTTGAGGTACGTTGTAACTTTAAATCATCTCTTGCTTCAGCTGCATGTTGCTAATATTTCTTCAGCTTATTGTCAGAACATTATTCTTCAACTGTTTTGTATTTCTTCAAAACATCTTCATACAGTTGTGACAGTTCATATTGATCTTCTTCACTCTATTTACTTAAAAGTAATAATGTGATCAATACAGTAGTTACTAAGATATGGGCACGGATAGCATGAGAGATAGTAGCTCCACTGAGAATATGTCCAACAGCATTTCAGCATATATCATTTCAAAACCACCCGTTGAGATACTACCACTAGAGAGTTAAAGCATCTTTCGACTGGCCAGACAATACTACATTTGATCCTTCTCTCTGGTTACAGTTCATTTTCCCTTTGCTTACACATACACCGAATATTTGGGCCTATTCTTTACATATTCTTCCCCGTCCTCATACCCCTAACAACACTGAGATTACCAAACAATTCTTCTTCACCCAAGGGGCTACTATACTGTAATTGTTCAGTGGCCACTCTCATCTTGCTAAGGATAAAAGAGACTCTTTAGCTATGGTAATCACCTCTTCTAGGAGAAGGAAACTCCAAAATCAAACCATTGTCCTTTAGTCTTTGGAAGTGCCATAGCCTCTGTACCTTGGTCTTCCATTGTCTTGGGTTAGAGTTCTCTCACTTGAGGGTACACTCGGGCATACTATTCTATCTATTTTTTCTTCTTCTTGTTTTGTTAAAGTTTGTATAGTTTATAAGGTAGTAGGTTGGCCAGGGCACCAACCACCTGTTGAGATACTACTACTTTCGACTGGCCAGACAGTACTACATTGGATCCTTCTCTCTGGTTACGGTTCCTTTTCTCTTTGCCTACACACACACACACACACACACACATACACACACACACACACAGAAACACACACCGAATAGTCTGTCATAATCTTTACACATTCTCTTCTGTCCTCATACACCTGACAACAATAAGATTACCAAACAATTTTTTTTCACCCAAGAGATTACTGCACTATAATTGTTCAGTGGCTGCTTTCCTCTTGGTAAGGGTAGAAGTGACTCTTTAGCTATGGTAAGCAGTTCTTCTAGGAGGACACTCCAAAATCAAACCATTGTTCTCTAGTCTTGGGCAGTGCCATAGCATCTGTACGAAGGTCTTCCACTGTCTTGGGTTAGAGTTCTCTTGCTTGAGGGTACACTCGGGCACGCTATTCTATCTTATTTCTCTTCCTCTTGTTATCTTAAAGTTTTCATAGTTTATATAGGAGGTTCTTATTTTAATGTTACTGTTCTTAGACTATTTTATTTTTCCTTATTTCCTTTCCTCACTGGGCTATTTTCCTTGTTGGAGCCCCTGGGCTTATAGCTTTGTAGCTTAGCCATTAATAATAATAATAATAATAATAATAATAATAATAATAATAATAATAATAATAATAATAATAGTAATAATAATAATAATAATATAGGAGATATTTATTTTAATGATGTTATTCTTCCTAAATATTTTATTTTCTACTTTTTCCTTTCTTCACTGGCCTATTTTCCCTGTTGGAGACCCTGGGCTTTTGGCATTC
>NC_090745.1:67096675-67111675 GCF_036898095.1 Palaemon carinicauda | reverse complement strand
AAAAGTAAATTTACTGTCGAGAATCACACCTAAAATTTTGAAAGAGTCATACATATTTAAAGAAACATTATCAATACTGAGATCCGGATGTTGAGGAACCACCGTCCTTGACCTACTTACAATCATACTTTGAGTTTTGTTAGGATTCAACTTCATACCCCATAATTTGCACCATGCACTAATTCTAGCTAAATCTCTATTAAGGGATTCACCAACCCTAGATCTACATTCAGGGGATGGAATTGATGCAAAGAGAGTAGCATCATCTGCATATGCAACAAGCTTGTTTTCTAGGCCAAACCACATGTCATGTGTATATAGTATGAAAAGTAATGGGCCAAGAACACTACCCTGTGGAACACCGGATATCACATTCCTATAATCACTATGGTGCCCATCAACAACAACTCTTTGAGATCTATTACTTAAAAAATCAGTAATATTGCTAAGAAACGACCCACCCACTCCCAACTGTTTCAGTTTGAAAATAAGGGCCTCGTGATTAACACGGTCAAAGGCAGCACTAAAATCAAGGCCAATCATACGAACTTCCCGACCACAATCAAGGGATTTCTGTACAGCATTGGAGATTGTAAGAAGGGCATCACATGCTCCAAGGCCTTTACGAAAACCAAATTGCAAACTAGGGAGTAGATGATTACCTTCAGCAAACCTATTAAGACGTTTAGCCAGAAGACGTTCAAAAACTTTAGATAATATGGGAGTTATGGAAATTGGGCGGTAATCAGTGGGACTTGAGCTACCACAAACACATTTACATAGAGGAGTAACATTACCAATTCTCCAACTAGTGCTAAAAGCTCCTCTTCTTACTAACTTGCGCAAAATAACAGATAACTTTGGAGCTAAGAAATCTGCTGTCTTTATAAAAAACAAAGGAAAAATACCATTTGGGTCTACACCTCCATAAGCATCAAGGTCCATCAACAGAGCTTTAATCTCACGAGATCGAAAAGCTAAACTAGTTAGTTTAGCCTCAGGAAAACAGGAATGAGGAAGTTCAAGTTTTTCATTACTCTGTTTACTGTCAAAAACATCAGCCAAAAGGGTTGCCTTTTCCTTTGGACAGTGAGTGACTGAGCCATCTGGTTTAAGTAAAGGAGGAACTGTTGCATCTACACCAAAGAGTGCAGATTTAAGGGTAGACCACCATTTATGTTCCTGAGTTGTACCAGAAAGTGTTTCTTTTATGGTTAAATTGTACTCCTTTTCAGTTGAGGCATAAACTCTCTGAGCAAAAGCTCGAAGCTGAGTATAGTTGTTCCAGGTCAAATCTGATCTGTTACCCTTCCAAAGTTGATAGGCCTCCTGCTTCTCCAAAAAAGCACGTCTACAATCATCATTGAACCACGGTTTGTCCTTCACTCGGTACCTTAGCACACGAGAAGGGATACGCCTATCAATTATGTTGACTAGATTCTCATTCAAAGGGACAACAGGATCTACACTATTATATAATTGTGACCAATTCAAGCACAAAAGATCATGTAAAATCCCATTCCAGTCTGCTTGGGATTTCATATAAATTTTACAAGAATATGATATATCAGGGACAGGCTGCTCAGTCTTCACTAATAATGAAATCAAGGCATGATCAGATGTCCCGACTGGAGAACCAACCTTACCAGTTATAACGCCAGGGGAGTCAGTGTATACAAGGTCCAAGCAATTACTAGACCTGTGAGTAGCTTCATTTATGATTTGCTCACAGCCTGATTCAGAGGCAAAGTCTAAAGCTCTTAAGCCATGGCGATCGGTAGGAGAGATAGAACCTAACCACTCCCTATGGTGAGCATTAAAATCACCAACAAAGACAAAAGAAGCCTTTCTATCATCTTCTTGTATCTTAGCCATAATGGTAAGAAGACAATCGAAGATAGAATCATCCATGTCTGGATTCCGGTAGATCGAACATAAATAAAAGTTGTTATGCCTGCCACAAACTTTTATTACCTGAATCTCATGACATCCACATTGATAGCAGGACTTATGAGAAGCAGGGTACTCTGTCCTAATATACACCGCCATTCCCCTGGCCCTAGGGATGGCATCACGTTTCAACATTATTGGCTTCTTAAAACCAGTTATAAGGAGCTCAGATGAGTGCCTCATATTAGAAACCAAAGTTTCTGAGCACAAAAGAATATCATACTGTCTGGACGCAACTGTAAGGTCTTGGATATTTGCATGAAGACCACGAATATTGCAATACAGAAGACGACATTGACGAAATCAATAAATCATGATTTCACAATGAAGCTGCTAAGGAAGGGTCACTGCTCCTCCATAACTATTCAACTCCATCACATCACATCGGCTCTGCAGTACAGGTGAAAAAAAAAAAAATCTGGAGCCAAATTTGCCCATGGTCAAGAAAATTATTAATATTGTCTTGCTTCTTAGACAACATGGCATATTGCTACTCGGCCATCCCACCGATAAGGTGTATTTTTTGTCTACCCAACTACAAAATAAAGGCAATTTCATTGCTATGTTATAGCTTATTTTAAGAGTGATGAAATACTACATGAACATTTACTCACTGTTTCCAAAAATACCCAATACTCAATAAAAATTATACCAGAGTAAATTATCCAAATAATTTCGAACATGTTGTTAGGTACAATAACTGAATCATTACATGGCAATGTTCAGTTTTATTTCGTAATTTCAGATGAAGTGCTTACTGTGTGTTTTTCTTATCTAAGCCTGAGATCAAACTATGATACTCCAAAAAATTTCAATATATTCTTGGATTTTTAGAATATTTTTCGGATAATAGGTCAAGTCATAGGTGATGGCTTGATAAAGTCTCATATCTGCCAAATTTTATGTGGCTAACATATGAGGGTAAACATACGATAGTGTCTCTTCAATCCCATCTAAATGAACAGCAGTTTAGGAGTGTATAAAGGAAGTTTATCCATGGGAACCCTATGTTTATTGTTATGCCCATGTAGTGAATCTTGCCATTGGCATAAGCTGTAAACTACCAAAAATATGAATCATGATTGCCCTAAAAAATCCGGTGTATTACTTTATGATACTTCACTGAAACATCAAAGATTCTTTGAAAAATGTGCTATATGTTCACTGCCCTCAAGTAAAGCACCACAAACTGAAGGCCTCTACAAAAATTGGTGGGTCGAAGGTCATTTGTATCTTGAAACGCTCAGGGTATCTTATAACTATGTTGTTATTGGTTTAGAGGCTTTTTTTAATCACCCCGAATTAATTTAGGAATCCTGGAACTGGGACAGTGAAAGAATGACAAAATCCATGGAATTAAAACTAGCGTGCAGAGTTTTGAACATGTGGCAGCCTTCGTGACTTTTGGAAAAAATATGGATTATGTCAAATCTCTAGTATCAAAGCCACATAAGCGTGAACTGGACATCCACAAAGCACAATGCATGGTTGATGGTGTCATACAAGATGTCCAAGGACTCGGAGAAAACATTGATGTTGAGTTTCAGCAGTGGTTCAACAATGAAGTGAATTCATCACTGTGCAAGTTGGATCAGTTGAAACCTTGCCACACACAGCTTGAGTGCAACGGCATCAAAGTAACAGTGAGGCAGCCACATCACCTGAATAATAAAAGCGCACAATTACTATCCCGCGAGTAAGTGCAAATATGCTTCATTAAGAAAACAAGTATAATGACAAATATAGATATCTATTCCTACTTAAAAAAAATGATATTTCTATTCATGAATATCGTAGTTACCTTTTTACTATAAGCACAGCTCAGTAAAAGTCCGCCACCGTGCAAGATGTCCATTTTATCTGGTATCTATAGCATTTTCAATATATGGTTTATATAAAGTAACACACCAGCAAACATCTCTGAAGATGGCTTGTGCTAAATACTCACATAAGTGTAATTTACACGACTCAAAAGATATATGTTCCAGGAAAGTCGTCGTATACATGCTTGTCGAATCTGTGCTTGTCTAGGAAACATTCCTTTTTGTAACATGCAAACCTATTGCATGCCTTTACTATAAAATTAATACCTTTACAACTAACATTATTTGATAACAAGTGAGAGTTAGTTTATTATTTTGACTAAAAGAAAAACACATGGTTTGGAACTCCTCAGTAATTGACAAGGGTAGAAAGCTTCAAAAATTTATGTGAATGTAACCAATGCAATAATGAGTAAATTTGCCATCCTGAACACTTACGTTTACATCATATTTGTACATCAAGACCTTTGTGGTTTCTTGAATTCTGTCTCGAAATACCTACAGGTTCCAATCACATATCTCCTTGTATAGATGATAAACACTATCGTAATTAACAGTAGATTGTGCTTACGTATATTATGTTGGTTGTGTGAAATATTTATATTTTCCTTCATTCCGGGAATAGACTGTATCATTTTGTGTCAAGTAATAATTCAACTAATTCTTTCTTTTCTCTATATTTAAATTTTCCTTTGTTTTTTTACTTTAATATCTACCATAGTCACTTTATCAAAACTACTACCTTCATCCAAATATTTCAAGCATAAATGCCCTAAAAATACGATCTCCAATCAACAATGTTATAAGCAACATCTGATATAATGAGAATGATATTCCCGCCCACAATAACATCCACTAATCAAATTTTGTACGCGTGGTTACTAGATATTAGTTCATCGTTTAAAGGTATATAGCCCCAGTTACTAGATGAGGCTGTATAATTTTAAGCACAGGAATCTTGATATTTCGAAACTACATCATTGAGTTCAGTATATTCCCTCACAAATAAATGCACTCTATCGCAATCATTTCATCACCAAAAATATCATCTAAAAGCATAACCTGCTTATGACGGTAGTAATTACAATCGTATCCCAGGCAGTCGTTGTCCTATTTGCTACCTTTATTATGTGTTAGACACATCAACTGTACCGCAAATGTTTCATACACACTCGCACACTGTAACGTTTTTTTTTTTTTTTTTTTTTTTTTTTTTTTTTTTTTTTTTTTTTTATCTCTCGCACTCCCCCCCGCACTGATGATAGAAACCTGCTTGAGCTCCCCGTCGCATGTTTTATACTGCTTGAATTTTGTGGCATTCTTGCTCTCTACTTTATACGCTCGTTGTCTTGGTCGCCAGCATTCATCTTAACTCTCTGTTAGTACCGAAGAACCACCTTGCACACAACGCTCGTTCTCAGCTTTTGTTTATTTATTTATTATTTTTTCTTTTCATGAAACCCAACCCAAACTAGTTCCATTCGTCAAATCCATCCGCAATTCACCAGGACTCTGAGTTGGGCCCTAAATTATACGACATATATTTTGTGCTTTAAATCTCATTTTAAATGTAACTATCACACTGCCATGAATCATTGTAGTTAGATTCATAACCATTTTCAAAATTTTATTTCCTGCCCTCATCATCAAAAGAATTTCCCCCACTTCTAACAAAAGATATGTTTTTGCTAAATACTGGATTTTGCTTCGCTGAGAGAGAGAGGACGAGAGAGAGAGAGAGAGGAGAGAGAGAGGGAGAGAGAGAGAGAGAGAGAGAGAGAGAGAGAGAGAGAGGGGGGGGGGAGAGAGAGAGAGAGAGAGAGAGAGAGAGAGAGAGAGAGAGAGAGAGAGAGAGAGAGAGATTTTAATATGGAGGCGAGAAGAAAACAGTCAAGATTTATAATGAAATACTTCTCTCTCTCTCTCTCTCTCTCTCTCTCTCTCTCTCTCTCTCTCTCTCTCTCTCTCTCTCTCTCTCTCACTAGACGTAGATTCGATATAATTTTTGACAATCCAACTCACTTATAAGCAGCTTCATCTGATGGTATTAAAATAGTTACGAATATCAATCAGACCTTGTTGCCATCACAATAACCTTTATTTTAAAAAGATAGTCCTTACTTTGACCAAGATAAAAAAATCTTGCTTACATCAAGAAATATTATTATTATTATTATTATTATTATTATTATTATTATTATTATTATTATTATTATTATTATTATTATTATTATTATTACTATTATTATTACGTTATAACGTAGATTTTTACTGATTCTATGGGTATGATATAAAGCTCTGTAAATGATATGTTCAACATCAAGATATTTTTCTCTGTCATTATAGTATCGCATATCATGAACTATGTATTAATTCCGTGTTTATTAATAAAAAAAGAATTTTCATACTTGAACTAAAACAGTAAAAACAGGCTGACGAGTTTCCCATAGCTGTGGTCATATCCTTATCCCAAGAAAAAAAGGCATAGAAACCCACTCTACTATAGGTATAACCTATCTCGTAACTTGCCTTCTTTACAAATCAGTGGACAAGCTTTGTCAATGGCTACCTAGCCGTAACTGGACTTGGTCTTAGTAGATTGTGGCGAGAGAGAGAGAGGGAGAGAGATAGTTGAAATATTGTATAAAGAATGAAAGGCCTAAAATAGATAAAACCAAATATTTTCTTTACATGATATACAGTAGAATGTGGCATACTATCACATAAGCTGAGAGAGAGAGAGAGAGAGAGAGAGAGAGAGAGAGAGAGAGAGAGAGAGAGAGAGAGAGAGAGAGAGAGAGAGAGTTGAAATATTGTATAAAGAATGAAAGGCCTAAAATAGATAAAACCAAATGTTTTCTTTACATGATATACAGTAGAATGTGGCATACTATCACATAAGCTGAGAGAGAGAGAGAGAGAGAGAGAGAGAGAGAGAGAGAGAGAGAGAGAGAGAGAGAGAGAGAGATAGTTGAAATATTATATAAAGAATGAAAGACCTAAAATAGATAAAACCAAATGTTTTCTTTACATGATATAGAGAAATTATGTAAATTCTGAAGATAATAGCACAATAATTTTGATCATATTATAAAACAAAAATATCATACTATTTTTGTGTAGCGTACTTTAATTTCAAGAAAATTATCCATCAAAGTTCTTTTCCATAAGAACACAGTAAAGTTAAAATGGAATAGATAAAGGACCACAGATCTTTTAAGTAAAGCTGAAGGAGACCATCGCACTTCAACGAAATCGATAGACCCGAGACTGAATTTCAAAGAATTCTCAAGAAAAACGATGCTCATTCATTCCTGATCCAACACTTTCTCTTACAACAAATCACTCACAGAGATAGGCCAGCTAAAAGCAATGAAAGTAAAGTGCGCCGTAGGTAAAGAAGACAGTAGAATATATTTGAGTAAAAATATACGGATTTACAGTAATGACGCAAGGAGACCTGCCTACACTACAGCTAAGTATAGGGGATAGGATAGATGGGGGAGGGAAGGTGGGGAATTACGATTACGGAAGGAATGGAGGGGAAAATGCTAAAATGAAGTATATTGGGAGTTGAAACGATTGGGGAAGACCCAAGGGCTCTTTTTTTTCTCTCTCTTTTTTTTCTTTTATGTTAACGTCATCCTTTGTAGACTACTAGGAGGTGATTTCTGTTGCCAGCCTCCGAGGGTTTGTTTATTTATTAATGTTTATATACCTTTTTGTAATATTTTTAATACTCTTAATTTGGTTCGTCCTGAGCAATGAATGGAGCTATCCTTTTCCACCAAGAATGTTCGTTTTGCGTGTCTGATATATCCCCAGTTGTTGAGATTTCTGGTTAATTTTTTTTTTTTTTTTTTTTTTTTTTTTTTTTTCCCAAGTTTGTGTGGCCCTTCTGTGATACCTGTTATTAACTGATTAAAAATTGTATATATTATGGAGTGTTTCGCTATTATTATTATTATTATTATTATAATTATTATTATTATTATTATTATTATTATTGAAGTTTTGGTTTTGGCCCTGAGTTTTTCTTATGTTTCCATTTTGGAATTTTTGTAGGGATTTCATCTTTGATTGAACCATTGTGTCTGCTGGGGCTATTAGATATTGAAGTAGAGGTCTTATCAGGCTTTTGTAGAGATTTTTTCATATGTTTTTAAGCATTAGTTAGAATTGTTTTAATGCCTCTTTTCTGTTTTGCCAGTTGAAGTTTTTGTTTTCTATGACAGCTTATGCCAGTTCTTTTGACAGAAAGACCAATGATTTTAACTTCGTTATTGAATGAAATATTTATATTAGTTACTGTTATTGGAACTGGTTTGCCTTTTCATATACATAAAGAGTTGAATTTATTGCGGTTTGTTTTCATGTTCCTCCTATTTTCGTAATCGTTTATACTTTTTTATCTCTCTTGCGGTTTTATTTTCCTAGTTTTTTTGGCGTTTGTAAGGTGCATTATTTCTTGTGTGATATCATCTGCATAGGTTTAGTTTATGGCATATTCGGGGGTGGTTAGCATATCTGCTGTGTAGATGATAAAGAGTAGGGGATTGTATGGACCACTGTGGCACCCAACTTTTTATATCTATAGTTTCACTCAGATATCCCTCCGCTACGTATTTTGATTGTTTAGTCTTTAATGTAGCTTGGGAGGATTTTTCCATTATTATTGGTGGTTCCAATTGGAATATTTTATATTTGAGGCTGTCACGCCATACTTTATCAAATGACTTGAAGATATATCTGCACATTATATTACATTGGTGTTTTTTTATTGATCTAGGTCATATCTATATTTTCGTGAATTGCTATTAGTGCAGTTTCAGTAATTCTCCGTCCTGAAACTGTGTTGATGTTTGTATAATTTATTGTTAATTTTTAGGTATATCCTTAGTCTTATGTTTGTGCGTTTTTCAAACATTTTTCTCGGCACTTTCTGCTTTGTAATTGGTCCTTCTGTTTGCTGGCTGTTCTGGGTCGTTTCCTGGTTTAGGAGGAAGTATGAAAATTCCTTCTTTGTTTGGTTTTGTGTAGCATCCCATTGAGGGTGTTAGGGTTAGTATATGTTGGAATCTTCCCAATGTCACCATTGGTAATTTAGATAGCATTAACTGATTTATGCGGCTTTTACCTGGTGCTTTGTGTTTAAATAATTTCACTGCTTTCAAAATCTCCTGCATTTTAAGGTTGACTATCAAGTAGTTGTTTTAATCCAGTCTTTGCTGTTCTGGATTTTGATAGGGGTTTATTCTTTCAGTTTTCTTACAAGAAGTTGAGTCATTCTGTTTCTGTGTCCCAATCGAAATCTGTATTTTCTTGATCTTTAATTTCGAATATGCTTGCCAATGTTTCAGTTAGTGATTTAATTTTTTTCTTCCATGTCTTCTACTTTATAACCATCACTGTTGATTAAGTATGGCATTCCTATTTCTGGTTTTCCCAGTAATTTTTGAAATTTTTCCCAGAATTTCTCTGGATCTTTGTATGTTTTCCAAGTTTTATTATAATTATGTTCCAGTTTTCTCTGTTTAATCGGTTGGATTCTTCAATTATTTCATTTTGGATGCGTCTTATTGGGGTGTATGTTACCCTTATTCATCTCTGTTTATTTATTTGTTGGTAATTTAATTGTTGGGTGAGAAGTTTCAGGTATTCGCTATCTTGGGTGTGTTTGTTGTATAATGTTATCTTTATTGGAGAAACTGATTCTCTTGTTTCTGAGATGTCTGATATCTATTTGTTTATTGGTGAGCTTATTGTGTTTTCTATTGTGGTTTCATTGTCGTTGAAGTCTATTTCTTATTCCTGTGGTGCTACGTTCCTAGCTATTGTATCTTTAAATATTTCCTAATTAATGTTGCGCCGGTCTTTTATTTCTTTGAATATTGATTTTGTTGAGAGTTTGATCATAAGTGGAATAGGATTAGATGCTGTAATTTGTCCTGGTGATATATTGTACTTTAGGTGTTCTCGATTATCATTTTAGTATGATGTCATGTCTGCTGGCGTATTATTCATCCAGTTTGTTTGCCATTAGATTATAGTTTATGTATTGATTTAGTGAATTTCCTACTGTATTTGTGTCTGGATGACCTATAAAGGGGTGTCTATCATGTAGATCTCCCTATTATGTATGTAGGAATGTTGCTTTGTATAAGCGGAGAAATATCTGTGTTTGGGAGGAATCGTTGATATATAGTACTAATGTTTATAGGGCCTTTCGTGGTTTATATCTGTACTGTTAGCATATGTGAATTGTAAGTCTCTATTAGTTTGTGTCTGATGGAGGTTTTAATTGCTATGGCTACACATACCTTTTTTTTTATTATTAGAAATTATAGGTATACATTTTTATTGTCTCATCGTTTAAAGTATAATATATGGATTTTGTTTCATGTACGTGTCTGTGAGAGCATTTTTCCTTATCGTGAATGCTTGGACCTTGCATTGAAAGATGGGGATTTCTTTAATTAATTAACGATTAGAAGTCATTGTGTCTACTTATTGCCTTGTGCTGTTGATGTTTTTGTGTTTTTAGATTCTACTGATGTGTCTTCCTGGGGAGTTTCGGGTTTTTTCTGTGCCTGGTTTGGGAGGTTTATTACTAAGTAGGATACGATACTTTAATACTTTCAGGCATTATTTTTGGCTGCTTTACCTTTGGTAGGCCATTTAACTCGTAGAGCTTGTCTATTATTTTCTTGAACTAGCCTGGATCAATAGCTACCTGTATATGGGTGCTAATCAGGGCTGTGTAAATTATCTCTATTGCGTTAATAGAATTGGGTTTGTTATTTCATTTTAGGTAGGGGGCGGGGCACTGATTACTAGAGCTGCCATGTTTGCATATGTTTGCCCTGGTTGTGTGATTTGGGTGCCTTCACTAGCTTTTTTTTTTTTTTTTTTTTATTTCTTGTTTGCTTCTATTTTTCCTTGTTGGACTAATGGCTTGCAGAGTTCTGTGAGGGCAACTACAATTTATGCATTTAGGAGTCTGGGTGTTGCAAGTGGTATATTTATGATCTTTCTCTGCACATTAGTACAGATGATTTTCTTCCCAGTGGAGCATTGTTCTGCCTTGTGTGCGTATTTTAATTAGTTGTAGCAGGGGATGATCTCTACGGAAATCTCTTTATCTACTTTATGAGGGGGGGATCGATTGATTATCGACTAAAATACCTCCTTTCGGTATTTTCTTTGTCATCATGACAATTTTCACTGTGTTTGATGACACACATGCTGCCCCATTAGTATTTTAAGAGGTTTGTGACCTTTTTTCTGCGGTCTTTTTGCGTGATTTCTTCGATGGGATATTATTTACACGCCTGTCAATTTCTTTCAAGATCATGGGGTGTTCTTCATTGTATTCTGGTAGGTCATTGCAACTAGGTTTAGATTTTTTAGCTCCTCTTTTATTTCGGGATCGAGTGTATTCGCAAGGTGTTCACCTTTCAACACCACAAAGTACCTTTGTTTCCCTCTGATTATTTTCAACGGGAAGATTTTATGAATTCCCAGGAGAGGACAAAGCTTGATCATAGTTTTTAAGAGACTGTAGGCCCTTCTTGACAGGATAGCAAGGCTTGAAAATTACTCATCAACTAAACTGTTTGAGAATAATCCAGACATTACAAAATGGGGGAAAGCCCGAACGGCATCACTTAAGAAGGAGTCAACCAAGAAATCGGAGGAAACCTGGACTTGTGAAGTGTGCATGAAAGACTTCAATGATGAAGCTGAGAAGCTTGTTGGCTTTGACCTGTGTGCGAGATTCTACTTCTTATTGTGTATAGATTTGCCTGATGCGCAATATGAAGCCTTAGCAGACCAGATTTATTTTGGTTTTACCCTCAGTGTGCAAGCAAGGCCCAAGTCTGCTGGCAACAAGACTATAAGAAGGAATCCTGATGTGATGAGTTCATGAAAGGGGTTAATAACAGAAGGAAATCCCTAGAAACAAAGCTAGAAAATAAAATGAAAGACCTGCTTGAGGACACAATAAAAAATGGTCAGACATGTTTAAGGATAGCACTGTAGTGCCAGGTAAAATAGCTTATTTCAGATCTATTGGGAAAGACACCATGGGACACAGAAAAAGGAAGATTAAGATAAGGAGGCTAGTGAAAAAAAAATTATAATTTATAATATTAAGGAAAATGAGCATGCCTCAGTGGAGGACCGAATTCCAGATGATTTTGGGTTTTTCAATCAGCTCTGCAATGAAGCCCTTAATGTAGAAGAAACTGAGTTGAAGAAAGTTGTGAGAATTGGGGCTAAAACTATGAAAGATGGCACAGCAAGAAATAAACCTCGCCCACTGAAAACTGTTTTCAATCATCTGGAAGAAAATAAGGATTTTAAAGATGCTGAGGAAAGGTTCAAGCAGATAAGTGTGACAAACGATTACTCTCTAGATGGAAGACAGAAATTCCAGGGCAAGGTCAAGGAAGCAGCAGAACTGAGAGCTAATGATGAATAAAAAACTCACTGTACAAGGTCCGAGGTCTCCCCATGGAATATGCGCAAGGGAAAGTATAACAGTAAAAAAGTAAGCACATTACAATTGACAAGCAGCATGGCCCATCCAGGAGCAGGGCAAATGCAAACATGAATAATAACAACAGCTCCAGATCAGGATCAGCAAAAGACACCATTGTTATATAATACACTAATGAGGACTCTCTTCGCAAAAAAAAATAGATGAACTAAGAATCATCCCCATCACTACATGCCCACATGTCATGGTCATCATTGAAGTGAACCTCAAAAAAATCTCGGTAGAGTGTTGAAAAAATACAACTGAATAGCCACGGATATTGTCTGCTTTAGAATTTATATGACACAAATCCCAGCCATGAAGTATGCATTTATGTCCAAGAAGAACTGAATCCCACTAAAAACACTCCACATAATGACATTGCTGGAAGTGCTCTGGGTGCAGATTAAAACAGAGTCGAAGGGGAACATGATAATTGGCAACATCTACAGAAGACCTAACAGTACTGAGCTAAATAGTAATCACCTGAATGAGTTATTCTGCAAACTTGGAAATATGAGACTTACCAATTTGATTACCGTCGGGGATTTTAACTTTCCAGAAATCGATTGGGTTAACGAAATATGTTTTGAAAATGAGACCCATGGAGCCTATTTCTTTCTTTATCAGCACTGTACACAGCCTACAAGACTCCTACTAGGCAATACCCCAAATGTGTTGGATCTGGTATTCACAAGTGAGCATGAAGTGCTAATTGGCCCTCCATGGGGGAAAAGTGATCACTACTCACTCATGGTTCAAATTGTTGCCAAAGCCAGCCAGCAAAAGAAAACCAGGCCGAGTTTCAACTATTACCAAGCAGATTATGACAGCATCAGACAAACCCTGGTCTCTGATTGGAAGGATCTTCATAAAGCTGATTGGATTTGCAGTATATAGTAGTGCTTTTAATTGTATAGGTGCACTTCCTCTAACCTTCTCAATATTTTCTGCTGAACTCTATTGCATACTAACTGGTATTGAGAAAATAGATTAACAAGACTAGGGCTATTTTACTTTTTTAGTGATGTAAGAAGTGTCTTACCAGCTTTAGTAGTTTTTATTTCTTTTAATACTTTAGTTTTAAAGATTTTACAGTAGCTTTTAAAAATTTCGCTGGGTTCCAGCACATATATGTGTGTCTGGAAATAGAAGCAGATTCACTGGCATAGAGTGCTGTAGCTGAGTTGCTACCAAAAAGGTATCCCATTCCCAGTAATGATTTTTTACCTAATATTATAAATTTTAACTATAATAATTGACCACAGCATTGGGATGGTTTACATGAGAATAAGATGAGAGAAATAAGTAATGCTATATCTCTTTGGAGGTATAATGGGATGCCCAGAAAGTGGGAGACTACTCTTTGTCGTCTCTGCATTGGACACACTCAACTGACACATGAGTTTTTGCTGGCTGGCCAACATCAACCATACTGCGACGACTGTTTGGTACCATTGACAGTGACGCATTTGTTAACTGAATGCCCCATATGTAGTGGTAAGAGAAATAGATATCTGATTGAGGCTCAAGGTGAGAATGGCAGGTTCATCCTTGACAAGATCTTAGACATGATATGTCCTACCAAGCTACTGGTATTTTTAGCTTTATTTGAGAAGCAGGGGTTCTGGAAGATATTTAACTTTTGAAATGACATCTTTGCTTTATGGTTTCAGTTGAATATTATTATTATTTTTTTTTACATTAAGCAATATTGGCGTCAATGACCTTACATAGCAGGATGCCAGAAAACCTCAAATCAATCAATCAATCATGAAGCTGATACGATTGAGGAATGTTGGTCCTTATTTCCCATAAATGCTGACTGAACCATGAAACCGCTATGTACCACATAAGAGTCGGGTACCACATAGACTGAAACCAATCTGGATGAACAACACTGAAGAAAATAAAAACTAAGCGTCAGAGATGGTGAAGCTTCTTGGAAACCAAAACAGGTATACAAAAGCAAGAAATGAGGCAAGGTGGGCGTTACGTAAAGCAAAAAGATTATTTGGAAAGCAGATAGCCAAAGAGTTGAAAATATACCCCAAATCATTTTGGGCATATGTTAACTCTCAGCTGAAAATAAAGTCTGCTTTACCAGACCTGGACAAAGAAAATGGTCTCAGAACTCAGTCTGAGAAGGAGAAGATGGAAACCTTGAACCTACAGTTCAAGAAGGTATTCAACAAGGAAGATGCCTCAAATATCCCAACACCTAAAATTTATCTTTTTGATAGAGTATTTTGGGAATTCAAGGTTGATACGGCAATTGTATTAGAGAGGCTGAAAGCACTGAAAACCAACAAATCATCAGGACCAAATGAAATACATCCCAAACTGCTGTATGAAACAAAAAAGTCGTTAGCAGTGCCATTAGCAATCACTTTCAATAGATCACTCAATGAAGGCGAGCTCCTGGCTGAATAGAAAAGAGCACACGTATCTCACATTTTCAAGAAAGACAGCACACACCTATCATCATACAATCAACCTGTCAATTTAACATCTGTAGTATGTAAAATCCTAGAGTCAATTGTGCGGGACAAAATCATGGACCACATGAACAGAAAAAATTTATTCACTTAAGATCAGCGTGGGTTTATGAGTGGCAGGGCTACAGCCACTCAGCTACTAGAATCACTGGAAGAATGGACAACACTCCTTTAAGAAAATGAGGTA
>NC_090745.1:67081675-67091675 GCF_036898095.1 Palaemon carinicauda | reverse complement strand
ATATATATATATATATATATATATTGTGATGGATGGCTTGACCACCACACAAAAACACTAAACTTTTCAAACAGTATTCACTTAAGTACCATACTAAGTCCACAAAAGGTGGAATAGTATACAATTTCAATAAGAGTGCAAAGTCAATTCAAGGGGACAAAGAAAATACCACAAAAAAATATACTTAATTTTAATACACAAGTTTCAGACAGAAATAACACCTGAACCTCAACAATACAGTAATTAATGATAAACACTCACTCTTAAACTCCCTGTAAAAGAAAACAATTACACAATTAAAGAAAGGTCATCAACACAAGCATACAAAAAGGGAAGAGGGTCCAGAAAGGAAGAGGCAAACGAAAAGTAAGAATATCCTAACAATTACACATTAAATATCCCTAACAAATTCCTCATTCACTTCTAGGGGTCTCCTCAGAGGACAATAAACTCTCCAGCTGGATGGCTTAATTCAGGCGGCAGAAAACACGGATCCAAAACAATGGTGGTGACTGGTTCAATAATGCAGAACGCCCAGGAGTACAGGTCGTGGGCCCGACACACAAATATAACAATCAAAATTTTTACCTTGGGGCAGAGAGGTCCCCTTGGCTTTTACTGAACCAAGGGCAGTTTAATATATATAGGATAACAATCCTTAATGCAGAGCGAGGATATCCTGGGAAAGCTTAACAGCTTCACAATGCAGCTCTGTAATGGCGATGAATATAATAAATGCAGCAGCAATTATCGTGCCCTTCAATGTTGGAGGCTCAGAAACACACTGAGGAACCATCCTCAAAAAAAGCCCCTCCAAAACTCCGTTCACGCAGGAGCGCAGCCACGTAACCAACACCACTTGAAAATATAAAACAGCCGTTAGTCCATTATAAACACTAACATAACCACCAGTGAAAAGACAAACTATCAAAAAAAATAAACAATAAGTCTACAGTACATTAAACCTTATACATCTATAAAAACTTAAAATAATTTAGTAAAATAAAGCAATAATATTACACCTCCTCACCCAACCAAAAAAAAAAAAACTTTTTTTTTTTAATTTTTTTTTTAAAGTGATTTGAATTACAACATACAGGTTATCATATAATGAAATATTAAACCAACACTCAAAAATTTGAAATATTAAACCAACACTCAAAAATTATTATTAAACAAACTACAAAAACATGACAAACAAAAGGAAAGAGGGGGGGCAAGCACCAAGGTTTGCAGCTCACAAGGATAGCAATATATAACCAATACTAAAAAAAAAACTTAAACCTAAATTAATCACAAGTAAACTTTCCAAAACCAGAAAACCAAAACATCACCATTCGATAAATAGGTACCAAACCTAAAAATTTCACATCAATCATATCATTAATAAACTTAATTAAGAGTCATTGCACTAACAACCGGATTCTGTATATATAGTCCAAAAGCTATAACCTTTTCCACACTCAATACACTGTTCCTTTTCAGGGATACACATCACTCACTATCAATAAATGTTGATCACAAAAACCACTGTCTATTTCAGTGTTATATATCACACTTATCACCATAGTGTCCAATACATACACACACACCGAACGACACAGAGAAGACCACCACAAGACTCCCCTGCGCAAACAAACAAACAAAATCGATGAAGCGTAATTATTAGCCTGAAAATACAGAATACCAGATTAGTGCCTATCTCTTTTCTTAGCTTATTATAAACCTTATCGTACCTGAAACCTCTAAACCTTAGTAGATTAACCTTAAATCAGTCTAGGGTACCACTCATACACCAGCCTGTAGCGCCTAAAAAACGGCTGTGTTGTGCTACAGACCCGTGAGCCCATGACCCATCTAATTAATCGATCATTAGAAAGTACCAGTGATCACCCTCACCTTTTAACCTTAAAGATCCCATATACTATACCCAAAACATTATAGTCTTCTGTAAAGAAACCATGATTAATAAATCTTAAATATACCTTTACTTCTACTCACTACGTGCCCACTTCAACAGCACACACACCATAATTAGAACGATACAGATACTACCTTTAATAACTGCATAGCCCTCTGTCAATAATCTAATATTCAACGCTGCGAGAGAGAAAATCGGCAACAATATTATCTTTTCCTGGGATGTGGGAAAATTCTAAATTCCATTCCTGCAGCATGAGACTCCACCTCATCAATCGTTGATTTTTATTTTTGTATCTGCTGATGAAGGTCAGGGGATTATGATCTGTCAAGACCTTAATAGGTGTATCCGAGGAGGAGAGATAAACCTGAAAATGATTAATAGCGAATATTAACGCAAGTGTCTCTTTCTCCACAGTTGAATACCTACGTTGGGCGGAGGACAATTTTTTTGAAAAGAATGCGACAGGATGAGAAACTCCCTGCTCGTCATTCTGCAACAACACCGCTCCTACACCAACGTCACTTGCATCCGTGGCAAGAGAAAAAGGAAGGTCAAAATCAGGAGCTCTTAAGACAGGGAAATTAATTAATACTCTTTTTAAATTATCAAAAGCCCTTTGTGTTTCATCAGTCCAGACAAAAGCTACCTTCTTTCTTAAGAGATTAGTCAAAGGATCGGCGATGTCAGAAAAATTTCTAACAAACCTTCGGTAGTACCCACCTAACCCAAGAAATCTTCTGACATCCCTCCTGCACTTAGGGATTAACATTTTTTCAATACATTCGATATTTGCTTGCTTAGGAGCAACTTTACCATTACCAACTTCATGACCCAAATATACGACCCTCGCCTTTGCGAATTCACTTTTCTTTAAATTAATTACTAAACCTGCTTTCTTCAAAACCTCAAACAGTGCCCTAATACGTTTTAAATGAGTTTCCCAATCATTACTATAAATAACAATATCATCAATATAAACTACACACCCCTCTAAACCATAGACTAAAGTATTCATTAACCTCTGAAAGGTGGCAGCCGCGTTCTTCATACCAAACGGCATCACTTTACATTGAAATAGTCCCTGGGGTGTTACGAAAGCGGAAAGGGCCCTTGCCCGCTTCGAAAGAGGAACCTGCCAATAACCTTTCAGCAAATCGAATTTACTAATGTACTTGGCCTTACCCATACGATCAATACAATCCTCAATTCGTGGTAATGGGTAACAATCAGACTTAGACACTTCATTCAATTTACGGTAATCTAAACATAACCTGAAATTACCGTCGGGTTTCTTTACCAATACAACAGGGGATGACCAAGGACTTTGACTAGGTTCAATTAGGTCATGTTTTAGCATATAATCAACTTCCTTCGCCACAACCTCATTTTTAAAGGGATTCAACCTGTAAGGCGCTCGTTTCACAGGAGTGGCACTACCTACGTCCACGTCATGTTCAAGGACATTAGTCCTTCCCGGTACATCCGAAAATAATTCATTATAATTAAATACCAATTTCTTTAAAGACTTTTGTTCTTCATTACTTAAATGAGAAACCATACCAGAAAAATGTTTCAAAGAATTCTTATTATCTGAACGCCATTCACTTCCATTAAAACAATTATCATCAATACTTTCACCCTCTGAAAAAGAAAAAAGTTTATCGTTCTCGGAAACTACAGTATTCCCTATGGTTGCCACGGGAGTGACTTTCTCCCGTTCTACATAAGCCTTCAACATATTTATGTGACAAAGCTGAAAAGGTTTCCTTCTCTCGGGAGTCTCTACTAAATAATTAACTTCACTAATTTTTTTCAGAATTTTCCAAGGACCTGAAAAAGATGCTTTCAATGGATTTCCAGGAATGGGTAACAAAACCAAAACTTTGTCGCCTACCGCAAAGTCACGTGCTTTAGACCTTCTGTCAAAAAAGTACTTCATTCTTTTTTGGCTACACAATAAATTTTCACCTGCAAATTTCCAAGCTTTTGTTAACTTATCACCTAGATTAGACACATAATCTAATAAATTGATCTCAGGGACGTCTCCCTCCCAGGACTCTCGAACAACATCAAGAGGACCTCGAACACAATGGCCAAACACAAGGCTGAAAGGCGAAAAACCTAAAGACTGACTTGGGACAGAACGAAAAGCGAACAACAAATAAGGTAATTCCTTATCCCATTCAGAACCATTAATCAAACAATATTTCTTTACCATCGATTTCAGGGTTTGATGAAATCTCTCCAGAGCTCCCTGACTTTCTGGATGATATGGAGAAGAGGTCACATGTTTTATATTTAACTCTGCCATTTTATCTCTGAAATACCTGCTAACAAAATTAGAACCACAATCCGATTGAATAATTTTAGGCATCCCAAACCTGGTAAAAAAGTCAATTAGTACATCTACAATTTTAACACTTTTTATCGTCCGTAGTGGTATTGCCTCGGGATATCGAGACATCCTATCCATGATAGTCAAAATATATTCATTTCCACTACGAGTCCTTGGTAATGGTCCAACAATATCAATAATGACCTCCGTGAAAGGTTCGGAAACCACTGGAATGGGACATAGAGGCGCTTTTGGAATAAGCTGATTAGGTTTACCGACCTTCTGACAAACATCACAGCTATTGACAAACTTCTTTACGTCCGCCTTCAACTTCGGCCAATAATAATTCATTAACAACTTGCCAGAAGTCTTATGAATGCCAAAATGTCCTGCCAAACCACTTTCATGCGCCAATGATATCAACTCATTCCTGTAAACAAATGGAACCATTATCTGTTTCAAAATTTCATAATCAAAGTTATCAGCCTCCATAGGCCTAGTCAACCTATATAAAATATTATTAATTATTTTAAATTTGGGACCGGTTATATCAGTCACCTCACCTGACTCAATAGGGAGATCCCGAAAATCCTTTTTCTGAGCTTTGATTAGCTCTTCAATAGTCCAATTCAGTTTGTCCTTCAAAATCCCAAGATCTACAACTACGCTATCACTACGTTCTAAACTACTTAAATCTAGATCAATTGTTGACTCTGCAGCGTCAACAACTTTAGCACTAGAACGAGTAACTGCTGCTACTTCACTATCAGGGTTTATCAGTATGGGACAAGTATTATTCTTCAGAGCAACATCATTCCCTATCACAACATCAACATTTTTAACCGGAAATTTATCAACGATGGCCAATTTCAAATTCCCTGCAAAGGAAGGGCAGATTAAATTAAAATTTTCCATGGCATACGATTTTACCTTATCGGGAAAACCAGCCAATAACACAAATTCCCCACTTTTTGGTACAAAATTGCAAGGTAATGCCTCCCTTAATATCAAAGACTGAGCTGCACCGGTATCACGCAAAATACGCACACGTCTTTTCTCGGACGAATTGGCGAAAGAGACACTACCGAAGGACAAATATCTGTCAAAACAACCAGGTAGTCATTGATCAGCAGATGTTGTTGGGGTAGGTTCTCTCTCTCTCTCTTCCACACCCATCACTGGCCTAACATTAGCATTTTGTGAGTTTCTAAATGCATAACACATGCTCTTTACGTGCCCCTTCTTATTGCAAAAGAAGCACGTCAATGTTTTCAATTTCTCGGGATTATATATCTTAGGTCTATTATTCCTGTTAGGAGAAAAATTAATATTAGTATTGGCATTGCCCTGATCATTACCTCTATAATTATTTCTAGTAAACATCCCTGCATTATTATTATTGTTAGAATTATTATTATTGTTGAAATTATTATTCCTACCTACTTTACCCCATCCGGACTTCACCATTTTTGTTACTCCCCCTAACTCACTCTTATGAGACAAATAATACTCATCACTAGCGATGGCTACCTCCTGAATGGTCTCTAGTTTTAACTCTTCGAGGTGAACCTTCAGTTTATCCGGAACACACCTCTTGAACTCCTCCACCAACATTAATTCCTTCAATTTCTCAAAATTTACCACTTCCTTGGACTTGAACCAATCACTAGCATATTGTTCCTTCGATCTTGCGAATTCAATAAAAGTTTGCTCCCTACTTTTTTCTAAGTTCCTGAAGCGTTGCCTATAG
Organism: Palaemon carinicauda; assembly: GCF_036898095.1. Taxonomy (NCBI): domain Eukaryota; kingdom Metazoa; phylum Arthropoda; class Malacostraca; order Decapoda; family Palaemonidae; genus Palaemon; species Palaemon carinicauda. The sequence continues at coordinate 67,085,666 of NC_090745.1, read as the reverse complement.
GCTTCAGGGACTAACTCATAGGCCTTCAAGACGATAGCCTTTACACACTCATAATCTGATGACAGATCCTCCTCCAGAGTTACATACACCCTCTGAGCTCTTCCAATCAATTTACTTTGTATAAGAGTGGTCCAATACTCTTGGGGCCATTCCAACCTTGCTGCAATCCTCTCAAATGATACAAAAAACTCTGCAATATTGTCTTCCTCAAATTTAGGCACAAATTTGAGAGCCTGCGCTAAATTAATAGCAGGCGTTACTGACCTATTTGGGGAAGGGGGAGAGGAAGAAGAGGAACCTGAGTTTTTCATGGCAATCTCATGCTGCCTCTCTTTTTCTCTTTCCTCCGCCTTAAACTTTTCTATATCAAACTCCATCTGCCTCAGAGCAATTTGCCTATCCAAAATTTCTACAGACAACAGCGCTTTATCAGGTTTCACTTGTTCCCCACCAGCCTTTACAGTTTTAACACATTCATAAATTTGCAATAGCAATACACCCTTTCTTATTGACACATCATATCCCAATTCAAAATGTTCTGCTACAATTTCCAAATCTTCCCTATTCAACTCTGCAAGCCTTTCTTGCCACCCCTCTCCGCTAAGGAGGTCTAGTACATTAACCATGATGACCACTATTATTCACACAATACTAAATTACAAAAAAAAAAACCACGAGGAGGTGAAAATATGCTGCCTGAAAAACAACCCCAAGAATTTACTTTGCACATACACCGGTGAATACTTAGGAACAAAAAGATCCTGTCACGGTCGCCATTTTGTGATGGATGGCTTGACCACCACACAAAAACACTAAACTTTTCAAACAGTATTCACTTAAGTACCATACTAAGTCCACAAAAGGTGGAATAGTATACAATTTCAATAAGAGTGCAAAGTCAATTCAAGGGGACAAAGAAAATACCACAAAAAAATATACTTAATTTTAATACACAAGTTTCAGACAGAAATAACACCTGAACCTCAACAATACAGTAATTAATGATAAACACTCACTCTTAAACTCCCTGTAAAAGAAAACAATTACACAATTAAAGAAAGGTCATCAACACAAGCATACAAAAAGGGAAGAGGGTCCAGAAAGGAAGAGGCAAACGAAAAGTAAGAATATCCTAACAATTACACATTAAATATCCCTAACAAATTCCTCATTCACTTCTAGGGGTCTCCTCAGAGGACAATAAACTCTCCAGCTGGATGGCTTAATTCAGGCGGCAGAAAACACGGATCCAAAACAATGGTGGTGACTGGTTCAATAATGCAGAACGCCCAGGAGTACAGGTCGTGGGCCCGACACACAAATATAACAATCAAAATTTTTACCTTGGGGCAGAGAGGTCCCCTTGGCTTTTACTGAACCAAGGGCAGTTTAATATATATAGGATAACAATCCTTAATGCAGAGCGAGGATATCCTGGGAAAGCTTAACAGCTTCACAATGCAGCTCTGTAATGGCGATGAATATAATAAATCCAGCAGCAATTATCGTGCCCTTCAATGTTGGAGGCTCAGAAACACACTGAGGAACCATCCTCAAAAAAAGCCCCTCCAAAACTCCGTTCACGCAGGAGCGCAGCCACGTAACCAACACCACTTGAAAATATAAAACAGCCGTTAGTCCATTATAAACACTAACATAACCACCAGTGAAAAGACAAACTATCAAAAAAAATAAACAATAAGTCTACAGTACATTAAACCTTATACATCTATAAAAACTTAAAATAATTTAGTAAAATAAAGCAATAATATTACAATATATATATATATATATATATATATATATATAAATATATATATATATATATATATATATATATATATATATATATATATATATATATATATATATATATACATATGTGTGTGTATGTGTGTGTGTGTGCGTAAAAATCACAGGAAAACGTGATGCTCAGATGCAGAAGAACAACAGGGAAGATGAAAATACGAAATATACGATTAAGTCCTGACTAGTTTCGTGATATTTCTTCAGATAACTAATTTATTAAGAGAGGTTTCTTTACATTTTATAGGGAAAGTAAACGTACGAACATACATATAGAGGCTTACGGAACAATGACACTCCCATACCAGGTACCTGGGCTGTTGTCAGGTGTTTACTAGGTGGAGATCCAACCTCATTAGATATCTACCAAAAAGGGTCATTTCTGGTGACAGGTAAATTCTTTTTTTTTTTACTTTCAAAAAAAAGAATTTACCTGTCACCAGAAATGACCCTTTTTGGCATGTGTCTAATGAGGTTGGATCTCCGCCCAGTAAACACCTAACCGCAACCCAGGTAGCTGGTATGGGATATACATACATATATATATATATATATATATATATATATATATATATATATATATATATATATATATATATATAAATATAAATATATATATATATATATATATATATATATACATATATATAAATATATATATATATATATATATATATATATATATATATACATATATATATATATATATATATATATATATATATATATATATTTATATATATGTATATATATATATATATATATATATATATATATGTATATATATATATATATATATATATATATATATATATATATATATGTATATATACATATATATATACATATATATATATATATATATATATATATATATATATATATATATATATATATATATATATAAGTATATATATATGTATATATATATATATATATATATATATATATTTATATATATATATATATATATATACATATAAATGTATATATATATATATATATATATATGTGTGTGTGTGTGTATATATATATATATATGTTTATGTATATACACACACACACACACACACACACACATATATATATATATATATATATATATATATATATATATATATATATATATATATATATATAGTAGTCTACATAAAATCATTCAAATATTGCCTGTGATCATTACTACATTTTCTTATCGGAATACCATTGGCAGAGATCAGATTTGCAGCACACCTGACAGTAATGGAGGTATAGTTTATAAGATACCATATAGATATGAAAATTTCATATTGGATGATCTGGGAAATCGTTCGATGAATAAATTTAAATCATAAGCATAAGCTAAGAAACAAATGGCAAAAATAATGCCATCTGTGTAATTCATAATATATTGAATTACCAAGTTGATTGATTATATTTACAACTTTTATTAAAAAAGATTGATTTAATGGAGAGATACGTCCTTGAAATAATGAATATTATATATGGTAATAATGAGGATTTTAATTCATCACCGGAATATATTAACTGGATCCTTTTATTTTTCTCAATATAAAATGCCAGTTTTTTTTATTTTTGTTTAGTTTGTCTAGGTTTATATTACTTGTTTATTCCACTGTAATTTCCACTGTAATTTGTTCTCTCCTGATGTTGATTGATTTAAACCTATTGGGTTACAATATTATTATTATTCTTTTTTTTTTTTTTAAATAATTTGAGACCTTAATTACATGTATAAACTTTTGTATATTTTCTTTTCATAATAAACGCTGTAAGATGTTCAGTGGCGGACAAAATTATGAAGCATTTATACATAAACACACACACACACACACACACACATATATATATATATATATATATATATATATATATATATATATATATATATATATATATATATATATATATATATTTATATATGTATATATATATATAAATATATAAATATATATAAATATATATATATATATATATATATATATATATATATATATATATATATATATGCGTGTGTGTCTGTGTGTGTGTGTGTGTGTGTGATAAATTATGCACATTTAAACGCATTTGTTATTTTTCAAATAAGCCATATATTTTAATACATTAATGTTTGCATTCTCTTAACGAACCTGGGGTCAGTCTCAGCCGAAATCACTCAATGCCAATAGCATCTGACTAGGCGGGA
>NC_090745.1:67069175-67074175 GCF_036898095.1 Palaemon carinicauda | reverse complement strand
TTAATGGAATGAATTATAAATGCCAAAGGAGTTATTTTTCAGATGCAATTTAATTCCCGATAATTGAAACTCTGATGTTTTAAATATCTAAAGGACTTGTCACATCTTACAGAATAGCAATTAAAGAGATAAAACGGACACACCCATAATATTACTCAGTTCATATATGATATTGTTCTTTTAGTCTGTGGTTCCCCTCTCCCAACTAAGTTTCGTGACAGGAACGTCCAGTTTGAACGGTGACAGATTTTAAACAAACACACTGTATAACTTGGATTGACGTCGATCGGAAAAGATTTTCGTTATGTATTCGTAACTAATCCGTTGCGCTTTCGTTTTACAAATTTTTCGTGCTTTTTGTCATTTTCGTATACTTTTATCTTAATGGCATTCTCAGTTCTTTTCCGATGATGGCTATTGCTCACCGGATCATTACTAGACAGAAAACGAATGAAATGTAGAAATACAGTAACTATACCGTATGTCTGACTGACACCAACGTATAAATAACGGAAGTGGAAAGGGAAATAATTGACAAAAAACGGATAAGCAACGTATGCTAAACTAAAGAAACGAAAGAACACAGGAAAAGACACACATACGGGACGGACATTTAACAAAGGTGCAGCGTGCCTGCACCCTGTCCCCTCCTTGTATCTAAATTAGTATCCTAAGTTACATTATTATGAATGTAGATCACAATTCCTAATGTATCAGCAGAAGAGACTGAACAATATGCTACCTTTCCATTTCCGGTTGAATGAATAGTATCGATAGTATGTTGGGGGCAAAGTGCATTAATATTATAATTTCTTAAATCTTCGAATTATACACAGATTCAATTTGATATTTTAAACCATTAATATTCCATCGAAATATGTATGAATTTACCTTTAAGGCAATGGAGATGGATTTCTTCTGGGCAGATAATTAATTCTGCCTCTTATGCTGTAGCTGGGTTTATGTTTAACAGCGCTATCATAAATTATTATTTTTTTTTTCTAGTTCTTTTGATATAATTTCTTGAAGTTTGCTTTGATTATGATTGGCTTCCTGTTTATTATTTTGATGATGGTTAAAAATATATTTTTTTTATTTTTCAAGACGAAAAGTGTTTATTGCTCGCTTCTTTATCATATGATCATCATGAACATCCAGCATTCAGTTTATAGTATATCATACTTCTGTTTATTCCTGTTCTTGACAAATTTATCCCTCAGATCACCAATTCTATGCGTAATTATGTTTTTAACGTCGTCACGAAATTCAGATAAGAAGTAGTCTTTGAAGTTGCTTGAAATTTTATTCGGTGTTTTATTCTCAGTTGTTGTTTTACACGAAATAATCCATTAACCATAACCGAAGATGGATCAATTTCTTCAAGGTAACTAGATTTTTCTCAGCTACCTGATAATCAAATGGAATCTTATGTACCTCCACATTTCCCACATGCTTGGTAGCTTGACTAATTATGAAGCTATATTCAGATTGAGACGATGGGAGTTGAGATAATGTTTTAGTTTCAACACCAGATGAATTTAGTAAATCAATAAATAAGCCTTCCTGTAGATTAAAACTAGAGGAAACCATTGAGTTTGGTAAAACATCCTTCATAGTCTTTATTTTATTAATATTGGAGGTGTTGTACATTCCAAACCTGTTCTGTACCTGAATCGGATCATTTTGCTTGATTTGATAATTTTGGGTAGGAAGCTCCTGCCATTTGTTCTGTCAGTGGTTCAATTGGAATTAATGTCTTTAAATGTTGGTTAACAACCAAAGCGTGAGAAGAGGATTTAAAATTGGTAGATTTCGTATTTGTTCCTGGTGAGGCTGCAGAACTAGAATTTTTCTGATGGTTGGTTCTCAGATTTATGGAAATTATCGCCATATGAATAATGAGCAGTTCTGGAATAATTAAATGTATCCATTCGGTTGGATATCACACTAGCATAAGTTGTATATTTTTTTAACCAAACCGAAGGGGATATGCTTATTATTGGCATTTCGAATTATTGAAATTTCTTGACAGTAATGATCAAGTGTCTGATCTTGTTATTATCAGGTCTGTATGGTATTGAGAAAGCTAAAAAATATTATCATCATCCCCGTTCAGTCTGGTTTACTTTATAAAGAGTAGTAAGGTACCTCTCAATTATATCTTATTCTGAAAACTCATAGAATTCCCTAAAGTAGAATAATTTCTTCACACGGTTAAAATTATGGCGAGGAAAGATACTTAAATAACATCAGATGGAGAGGGCTTAAATCTATTAGAAATAAAGGTTTGAGCTTGATTTCCAGCTCTCACTAACAGACTATGACAACAGTGGGAGTGGGATGGAGTTTCAGGATGTATCAGCATATTTCGTTTTGATTTGTTTATTTGTTATTAGTTTATTGGTTAGTTTACCTGCTTCAGGATATTATGAAAGAATCACGCATTGGAAAGGAAATTTACATTCTCCACCATCGGTGAAGCAGTTGTATACTTTCCAGATAATCAACTAAATACTCTACCGGCGGGAAAGTGTACCAAAACAGATAAAGGGGCACTGGTGTAAGCTGAACTTGACTGCTATGACTGAGGCCATAAAAATATGGAAATTGTATTCTATGTGTCTGTAGTGATGGGCTTGCGGCCAAAAGCCGAGAGTCCTGCCTCAAGAGTTCGATTCTCCCTGAGTCCGATGACCCAAACCCTAAGAATAGTTCTGCCAAAAAATGTCCAAACTATCTCCTGGATTGCTGAGTTTCTCCAATACCCTTATATTGTAGCTTTCAGTGCTAATACCTTCCCAACCGCATTACCTTCTCCTATTCATCACAACAAATGAAATATATTGAATGTGGAAACATCTTCGCCAAGTACACACATGCACAAAATAATCGATAAAAAAGGGATAAATAAATAAAAAGGAATAAGGGAAACCTTACCCATAGATTTCGGACAGCAATATAGGAGAAAATTCATACAATTGTAAGGAGGAAAAGCAATTAGGACAGAGTACAGTAGGATATCTTGAGTCGAAACATAAGAAAGTTTGTTCTATTATCAAGGCCAATACATATTACTGGCCTTGATTGTATAAGAGTGTATGAAACATCGGTTATTGTTCCTGTATTTGAAGCCTTGTGACGAGAAGAGGGTTCTCGAACTGAGGAAACTGTACCGCAAATATAGTTCCCCTAGTTTGAGAGCCCTCTTTCCGTCACAAGGCTTCAAATACAGGAGCAACAACCTAAAGGAACTGTACTGCGTATATCGATCCTTTACTTCGAGAGCCCTCTTTCCGTCACCAGGCTGAAATACAGAGGCAACAATCTAAGGGAACTGTACCGCGTATACAGTTCCCTTAGTTCGAGACCCCTCTTCCCGTCATAAGGCTTCAAATACGGGAGCAATAACCTAAGGGAACTCTACCCCACATACAGTTCCCTCGTTTCGAGAGCCCTCTTCCTGTCACAAGGGGCAGTATTCATAAAGAAAAGGATATGCTTATACTTGCAAAATATGAAGGAAACCCTTCTACTTGCATTTATAAACATTTCAAGCAAAAGCTTCTACTTTTAGAGCAAAAGCATATCCTTATAATCACATAAAAGTAAATGGTTATACATAAAGAAGACCCTTTACTTCATATAAAGAGCATATGCTTAAAAAAAGCTGAGTCTGGTCAGTAGCAGACTCCACCGAGAAAGGTTGTTCTGTCCGATTCTCAGCACGATGGCAGATTTTTTGGATGTGAGGCATGTTAAACAGTACATGCCCCGTTTACCCACACTTGATCGTGATTTCAAGATGTTATTCCGTTTTGAAGAACAAAATGTACAGTGGCTTGTGGACAGATTTTTAGGCACCAATGAAGAAACTCGGGGAGGCGCCTTGTCATCTTTCCATAGAACTAAGATATGTTTGCATTACCTCAGTGATCCTGGCTATCAAAAAGGTATCGGTCAAGAACTTGGTGTTAGCCAAGCAATGGTATCACGGACTGTGAATATAGTAGTTGATAGCATAATTGCTCATGCGAATGAATGGATAAAGTTTCCAACTACCAACACAGAAATAATAGAGGCAAAACAGTTATGGCAAAGGAAGTATAAGTTTCCGACAGCTATTGGTGTCATAGAGTTTACGCACGTGGGGATACTGAAACCAAAGCTGCATGGAGATGAGTACATTAATCGAAAAGGCAAGTCTACTCTGAATGTTCAAGCCACTTGTGAGGCCAAAGAAATGTTCACCAGTGTTGGTGTTAGTTGGCCTGGATCCGTGCACGACTCAAGGATATGGAGAAATTCACAAGTGTATTTACAATTAAGAACTAAAGCTAATGCTGTGCTACTTGGTAATGACGGATATGGGATAGAACCATGTCTCATGACTCCATATCGAAGAGAAAGGTTGTTCTGTCCGATTCTCAGCACGATGGCAGTTTTTGTTGATGTGAGGCATGTTAAATAATACATGCCCCGTTTACCCACACTTGATCGTGATTTCAAGATGTATTCCGTTTTGAAGAACAAAATGTACAGTGGCTTGCGGACATAAGCGCTCCCGGAACACGAGTCAACCTTTTACTTCTGCTTGGAGGATATCCTCGCAAGTAAAAGGTAATCATTATGAATATGGAAAGAAAGATTTGCTTATACTTTTACTTTTTGCTTCAGAGAATTAACTTGTACTTCTACCTTATGCTTACAAGGATATCCATCATTTTTATGAATACCTCCCAAGGCTTCAAATACGGGAACAACAACCTAAGGGAACTGTACCGCACCTACAGATCCCTTAGTTCGAGAACCCTCTTCTCGTCACAAGGCTCCAAATACGGGAACAATAAGCGATGTTTAAAGATATCAAGGCCAATAAAGGCAAGCGACTTCATCAAGACATTCTCTCAGTAAGAAGGGTCAGCGGCACGATAATACTAAAATTTTATCTGTAAACATATATCGTTAAAACGGAACGGCCAAAACAACAACTAATATCTGTA
>NC_090745.1:67059175-67064175 GCF_036898095.1 Palaemon carinicauda | reverse complement strand
ATGCTACTTCACCACTCTTCCATTTGCTTCTCTTATCCATGCAAATATTTATATCTCTCTTCTTGAAGAAAAAATAATACTATTACTTACCACAGCACTTGTTCAACACACACATCAAATAGACTCTTGCCACTCCTATTTCATCCTGGAAGCTATGCTTTCCAATGACACCTTCTACCTCTCCGGCATCCACTTATTCTTTTAAGTCACCCAACACAACTACTTTTTTTTTTTTTCTATGCAGTCCTTCTACGCGCGTAGTTAACTGACTTCAGATGTCATTCTGCCCTTCTTTAGTTTTCCCACATTAGCCTTGATGACACCCACTTCCATTCCACTTCTGTATTTATCAATCAATCACATCAACAACAAAGACATCCTCTCTTGTTCTTCCCCTTCAACCCCAGATGTTCTACCTGCCACTTCACATAACATAACTTCACCTATCCCATCTACCTTTGTTCCCCACGAGAACATTGCATCAATCTTCCTACACTAGAACATATTACCAATTTCACATCTTTTAGTTTCCATCATACTACATCCACACACATTCAGATGCCCCAAAACTAGAGTGCGGTGAATAGTCAAATCCCATCCTCACCCGCCAAACCCCCCCCCCCCCCCCCCCTGCCACAATTCCTCTCCTTTTTCGTCTCGCAGAAAATAGAAAATAACATAAGAGGGTTTCCCAGTCCCATTGCCCCGTCCCTTTTAGCCATCTTATATAACACGCAGGGAAACGTTTGAGCTATTTTAATTATTGGTACACCACGTAGTCGCACGGGACATAAATATAAGAAAATACTCATACACATGTATTCTTTTCTGTCGGAAAATAGTAAGCTACAAGTTAACAAATGAACATACAGGACCAACAAAGACAATATTACCATGAATATTTGTTTGATATCCGACAGTAAATGTCTTCCTCTCTCCTATGAATTAAAAAAAATCAACTTTTTACGAGTGCGACTAATAGAGATCATGTTTGCTATGAAAGAGTCTGAGGTATTGTAACCATCAAAAAGTCCGATACTGTCTTGGGATATCGATTTAATGGGTGAGTAGCTATTTCAACAAACAGGATTATGGAAAATTATAAGAATGAACATCTTTATAGCGTCTTTAGTATATATATATATATATATATATATATATATATGTATATATATATATATATATACATATATATATATATATATATATATATATATATATATATATGTATATATATATATATATATATATATATATATATATATACATATATATATATATATATATATATATATATATATATATATATATATATATATACATATATATATATATATATATATATATATATATATATATATATATATATATATAATATATATATACATATATACATATATATATATATATATATATATATACATATATATATATATATATATATATATATATATATTATATATATATATACTGTATATATCTATGTATAAATATATATATATATATATATATATATATACTGTATATATCTATGTATATATATATATATATATATATATATATATATATATTTATATATATCATATATATATATCATATATCATATATATATATATATATATATATATATATATATATATATATATATATATATATATATATATATATATATACCATATATATATATATATATATATATATATATATATATATATATATATATATATATATATATATACCATATATATGTGTGTGTGTGTGTGTGTGTGTGTATAATACTAGATTTATCAGGAAGGATTTAATTATTTTGTTAATGAATTGTTTAAAAATATGAATTACGTTCTGGGTATTGTTGAAAATAACCCAAATGACACATGTATTACCTGTGGAAATTGGAGCATAGAAATGTATTGCAATTTATGCACATGCACTACCTGATTTAATGGAGATCTATACAATTATGATAGTTAATAACCTAATATAATGTATCCACATCAAACTATACCATTTCGTAACATTATCCAATCGTTGCTCTCTTGTAAAACCGATGTTATCCAATTCAAGGTATGTATTCATACATTACGAAAAAGTAAAACATGCAAATAAATACTACTACTTTACTGAAAATAACTAGTTAATAAAAATTATAATTGTATGAATAAAAGAAATCTTGTTCCGAAAGAAATTAGTTTGACTTTCTTGCTACCTCGCAACATTTACCTGTTTTGAAACGACAATAAAGAAAGGAAAGTTGTCGCAAAAAAACTTTTATATTCCTTTTTTATTTCCTAATTTTCAAGGTTTTTAACAAGTAATGTATATGTACTCTTATACCTTACTAGATTCTCCTTTTCCACTTTTGCATTAAGCAGAAAAATCTCACTCTTTCCCACCGGTTCTTTTCATTTATAGGGATTCACAATGTATATGAGGTGCTGATAACATGAATAGCAGTCGCATATAAGCCGTTATCGTTCCCTTAGTCTTAAATGGGTTAATCTCCATAGTCCGGTGACGTCGTATCCTTTCAGAATGCTTCCTCATATTCTGCAGAACCCTAGATAAGAACAAAGAGTGTTTAGAGTATAGTGGTTATGGTGTTACTGTGTCAGCATAAATTCTAATTTCAGTCCTGGTAAGATTACAGCGACTGCCAGAGTGAATGGAAAATGAGTAAAAAAGTACATCCGAATAAGACCGAAAAAACGATTTTTTGCTTGGGAAAAAATGAGAAAAGTGATATCAGAATAACAAGATCATAATCGGAAAACAATTTAGGTTCAATTATACAGTTACGACGGAACGAAAAAAAAAGAAAATAAATAAATAAATGAAAAAATTTTTTTTTTGTTCACTGTGCTTAAAAAAAAAAAAAGTTTCATATACGTAAGAGAAGTGCAATATAAGATACGACGCCAATTACCTTATGTAGAGTACTGAAGTTTACACCAAAGTACAACATAGAAACACGAAAAAGCGGAAAGATAAAAATTATTTATAGATTTGAATCCACATTCGGCAAGCAACGCACAAAGCAGTAAAAGTATAGTCCATGCACGTTTTCTACTGCGGTGCAACCGCTATCGTACTCAAAGTCGAAAATACCGTTGAAGCAAAAATCATATTTCAACTCTGTTAGCAATCAGTTCATGTATTCCCTATTTATATGCCCATGTCAACCTTATTGACAAAACATTGAATGAACACATGAAATTGTCACCCCTATGCGACTAGTTGAAGGATCTATAAATAGAAGTTAGTAGATCAGGAGCTTTCTTTTTATCAAAAAGCGAGATGCACTAAAAGATTTTAACATAAAGGGTTTGACTTATATAGAGGGTAAAGTTAACAAAGTACCTGATGTCTTCTCCAGTAATAGGAGTAACTTATAGGTCACAAAAGAGGAAGTAAGTGCAGTCCAAAAATCTTTCGTTAATCAATCTAAAAAGGATTACACATAAAAGTGCGGGAAACAATCAGAAAAGGAAGACATGAGAGAGAGAGAGAGAGAGAGAGAGAGAGAGAGAGAGAGAGAGAGAGAGAGAGAGAGAGAGAGAGAGATGACCAATGTGAATGTATGTGGGCGACAGAGGACATGATCAGGGGTGTCCAGAAAGAGTGCCCTGGTGATGCAGAGGTGATTGACCTAATAGGTTGCGACATAAATTCCGTGAGGGATAGAAAATAGAGGAATGGATGAAAGATAGCTAACAGTTACTAGTACACTTCAGAACAAAGGCCTTAGACATGTCCTTCCACTTTCGTCTGTCTATGGTCTTTCTGCGCCAGTCCAAACGAGCAAACTTTATCAATTCGTCAATCCTTCGTCTTCTCTTCAATCTCCTGCTTTATTTACAATCTCTCTGGACCCATTCTGTTATTCTTAATGTCCATTTATTATCTCTCATTCTCATTATATGTCCTCCCTTGTCCATTTCTTTTTCTTACATGTTGTTAGAATATCCTCTACTTTACTTTGCCTTCCATGTTTTTTTTATTATCATCATTCGCATTATTATTCTATGCATAGTTTCTTGAGTTGTAGCTAGCTTATCTTCTTAGGAGCTTCTCTGTGCATAATTTCTTGAGTTGTAGCTAGCTTATCATGTAAGGGTTTAGTAAGGCTCCAAGTTTCTGATGCATAAGTTAATCCTGGTTAGACTATCTTATTAAATATTTTCCTTTTTGGAGAAAGTGGCATTCTACTTTTTATAATCTAATTCTATGTACTAAATGTTCTCCATCCCAAAGTTATCCTTCTTTTAATTTCGGACCCGTATTATGGGGAAACACTCACTGCCTGTCCTAAATACGCATATTTATTAACAATCTTTAGAGGTTCGTTCATAACTTATTTGTTGTCTATCTGGACTATAATTGAACATTATCTTAGTTTTACTCATATTATTTTCAGTCCTACATTTCTGCGTTCTCTATTCAAATCTTCTATCATATTTTGTAATTCTTCCATTGATTCACTAAACTCAACTATGTCTTATGCAAATCTCAAGGTGTTAAGGTATTCCCCATTAATATTAATTACTATATTTTCCAAATTTAAATTCTTAAAAAAAAAAAAAAAAAAAAAACTTCTAGGCATGCTTTAAAGAATTTAGGAGAGAAACGGTCTCCTTGTCAAACTCTCTTTTCAATCGGAGTTTTCTCACTATCTTTATGTAATTTTAGGATTGCTGTAGTTCCTGTATAGATATATTCAAATTATCTTCTATTCCAGTTGTTTTGAAGGGCTTTCAGTATTGCTGAATTTTTCACAAAATCAAAAGTTTTCTCATAGCCTATAAATGACCCACATAGTGGTTTGTCATACTCTGTTGATTACATGGATATGGTCAGTTGTTGAATACCAACTTCTAAAGCCTGCCTGCTGCTTTCATTGATTAAAGTCTAGCTGTTTTTCTATTTAGCCTAATAGGATCTTTGCAAATATTCTATATATAACTGAGAGATTTAGTGGGCGGCAATTTTTCATGACTTCTGTT
>NC_090745.1:67024175-67039175 GCF_036898095.1 Palaemon carinicauda | reverse complement strand
ACACACACACACACACACACACACACACACACATATATATATATATATATATATATATATATATATATATATATATATATATATATATATATTTATATATATATATATATATATATATATATATATATATATATATATATATATATATATATATATATATATATATATATATATAATGATCCACACACACTCTCTCTCTCTCTCTCTCTCTCTCTCTCTCTCTCTCTCTCTCTCTCATTAACTAAAGAACTAAGGTTAAAATTTAGAGAAAATTGGTAAGGTGAGAGCTCTAGCCTCTTAATTGCCAAAGAATTTTGTCATTATGAGGGTTGGAACGTAAAATAAAAAATATTTTGTTTATATGGGTATGGTAATGATATACGTTTTTTATTAACTTGTTTATAATACTTGTTTCTTTATCATTCCTGTTACAAGAGCGTTTTTTTTTTGTTTTTTTTGATGATTTTTTAGTTAAATGCTAGTTACATATAATTCATTTCATTTCCAGTACGTACCTTAATCTTTTGTACGATGTAAGAACTAGGTATGGTATATTATAGTTGGAACCACCAAAAAGACGTAGCTCCTATCCACAGGAAAGAATTACTCGGGAATCAATCTTTTTTTTTTTTTTTTTTTTCATGAAGGCAGAGATAGACCTAAGACCCAGCAACAAATTTTATCGCTCACATTTCAATAATTTACCAAAATATAACATTTATCCCCACTCATATTGAATTATAAAACTTATTAGAATTATTCATCATTATCATCATCATCATCATCATCATCATCATCATCTCCTCCTAGGCCTATTGACGCAAAGGGCCTCAGTTAGATCTCGCCGGTCGTCTTTATCTTGAGCTTTTAATTCAAACACCTCCACTTATCATCTACTCTGCGCTTCATAGTCCTCAGCCATGTAGGCCTTGGTCTTCCAACTCTTCTAGGGTCTTGTGGAGCCCAGCTGAACGTATGTTGAACTAATCTCTTTTGGGGAGGGTGAAGAGCATGCCCAGACCATCTCCATCTACCCCTCATTATGATCTCATCCACAAATATCACTCAAGTAATCTTTCTTATAGTTTCTTTTCTAATCCTGTCCTGCCATTTAACTCCCAATATCCTTCTGAAGGCTTTCTTCTGGAATATACTGTACCAACCGTGTTTCACACAATTTTACATAATTCCTTTTGTATATATTATGCTTGTATCTTCGCTCTTCCCTCGCACTAAAACAAACATGAAAATTCATGTCTGGTTTTTCCTCTGTAATATTGTCTGTCTTGTGAACTTGTTATGTCCTGTTGCCTTGAGGTTTTGTATATAAGGAGAGTGTTCCACAATAATACAACTCAGTCGTTTCCAATCTGCCTTTGAGTTCACACCCTTACTCGGCGCCGTTACATTGGTGACCCCAGAAGTCGACTCGGTCCCACTGCCTTCCACCCCCACCTCCCTCGCCCCTCCATCATTGGTACTATGACGGAGACGGACTCTACAGTTTCTACTACAGCAGTTGGCAATGCGGCCGCCCCATTGAAACTTTCAACGTTCGCCAGCGGAGAAGCGTTTGCTAGGTTTCAACGCGCTGAAGTCCACTTTCGTATCAGGGGCGTGACTCACTCAACCACCAAAGCGGATTATATTCTCGCGGCGATACCCGAGGACACCTTCCCAGAAATATCAGACTGGCTTTGTGAACAAGGAGACACCCCAATAGCGTATGACGCCCTCAAAACATACCTTCTGCAGCAGTACTCGCCGTCGCCAGCCACCCGTATAGCAAAGCTTTTTCAGCTCTCGCAACAACCGTTGGGGGACCAAAGGGCTTCGCTTGCCCTCAGGGAAATGACCAGTATCGCTCGCCTTCAACCTGCCGCAGACGACTCTCCTCGTGAGGTGAACCTACTCCGTGCCCTTTGGATACGCCATCTACCTGAACCTGTACGCGCTGCCATACCCGATGTCGATAGTTTACCCATAAAGGACTTGATGACCAAAGCCGACGCCCTTATGGACAGCCACTTCAAGACCTGCATCAACGCCTCCACCCCTGACGACGAGGATGCCTATTCAACGTCAACCGAAGCTGACATGAATGCCGTATGACATACACGCCTACCCCGTGACGTGCCGAAGCGGCGACAAAGCCGCCTACCACCCACCAATCGCTCGCGCCCCAACGAACGACTTCTACAGCCACTTACTACCTCCCATCCGCCGCAGTTTTGCTACTACCACTTCAGATTCGGGGCAACCGCGAAGAAATGTGCCAAAGATTGTCAGTGGCCAAAAAACGTGTAAGTAGGCCATCGCTTGTGGCGGTGGTCTTCCATGTTTCTAATCTTTCCTTTTTACAGGATGCAGGAACGGGCGTGCGTTTTTTGGTAGACACGGGTGCTTGTCGTTCTCTTTTGCCAAGGAAACTCTTCAAGGCACAACGTAGTCTGTCTACATCTGCCGACGTCCGCTTGGTAGCTGCCAACGGATCTGCGATACCCACCTACGGTTATGAGAACCTCACATTATCGTTCGGAAACGGTAAATTTAATTGGAAGTTTCTCGTTGCTGACGTCACAATGCCAATCCTCGGTGCGGATTTCCTCTCTCATTTCCACCTTCTGGTTGATGTCGCCCACCGACGATTGGTCAACGTAGACTCGTACTTGTCGACACCTCTTCAACCCGCCCCCTCTAACCTCGCTCTCCACATCAGCGCACCCACGGATGCCTACGCCCACCTCCTCACGTCGTACCCGGAAGTTTTCCGTCCAGAACTTCGCCAAACGCCCACGGTTCCTGCCAAGCACGGTATTTATCACCATATCAAGACGACTGGACCCCCAGTCTTCGCAAAATTCAGACGTCTGGCACCGGAACGATTGGCAGCCGCCAAACAGACGTTCGCCGAAATGGAGAAAATGGGCCTTTGCCAAAAGGCCTCCAGCCCATGGTCGTCACCCTTACACATCGTTCTGAAGAAAGACGGCTCCCTCCGTCCGTGCGGGGATTACGGGCGCCTGAACATGCAAACAGAACCGGATCACTACCCCCTTCCAAACATTGCCGATGTAACCTCCTACCTGCACAAAGCAAAGGTTTTCTCTACGCTCGACCTCCTGAAGGGGTATTATCAGGTGCCTATGAACCCAGAAGACATCCCCAAGACCGCCATCACCACTCCGTTTGGCACATACACCTTCAATTACTCCTGTTTTGGCCTTCGTAATGCTGGGGCAACGTTTCAACGTCTCATGGATGGCATCTTAGGGGACCTCCCTTTCTGTGTATGTTATGTGGACGACATACTTGTGTTCTCCTCCTCAAAAGAGGAACACCTCCGTCACCTGCGCATCGTGCTCGACCGCCTGCAACAAAACGGCCTTGTAGTCCGGTACGACAAGTGTACCTTTGGCGCCAACGAAGTGTCGTTCTTAGGGCACCGTATCACTCCTGAAGGAGTCCATCCCCTCCCTGAGAAGGTAGCAGCCGTTCAGAATTTCCCCGCGCCCTCGACCGTCAAAGCTCTGCAGGAATTCTTGGGCATGATCAACTATTATCACCGTTTTCTGCCAGCCATTGCCGCCACTCTTGCTCCCCTCTACGCCTCCCTCAAGGGCCAGCCAAAGGACCTGAAGTGGGGTCCCCTTCAAGAAGCAGCCTTCTGCAATGCAAAGAAGGCCCTATCAACTGCTGCGGCTCTCACTTTTCCTATCCCACATGCCCATCTCCTTCTCTCCACCGATGCCAGCGACGTCGCTATTGGTGCAGTACTCGAGCAGGTGATCAAAGGCTCGTCCCGCCCATTGGCCTTCTTCAGCAGAAAACTGTCCAAGGCAGAATCAGGTTATTCTACCTTCGATCGAGAATTGCTGGCGGTGCACTTGGCTGTCCGTCACTTTCGCCATTTCTTAGAAGGTACGCCCTTCGTCATTCGCACAGACCACATGCCTCTGGTGCACGCCTTCACTCGACAGTCTGACGCCTGGTCCGCCCGTCAACGCCGACATCTCTCCGCAGTAGCTGAATACAATTGCACCCTCCAATACGTCCCTGGGAAAATGAATCCCGTTGCCGATGCCCTGTCAAGAAACACGTTGGCTGCCGTTCAACTGGGATTGGATTACAACGCCCTGGCTGAAGCCCAACGACAGGATCCAGAGTATCAAGCTTGTAGGACATCCTGCACGTCCCTCCATTGGGAAGATTTTCCCCTCGAAGACTCCAACACCACCCTCCTCTGTGACGTCAGTACTGGTAGACCACGACCTTGGATTCCTGCTCCCATGCGCCGACAGGTGTTTGATTTCATCCACGGCCTTTCACATCCCTCGTGCCATTCTACTGCACAGCTGCTGAAGGCAAAGTTCATTTGGCACGGCATTTCTAAGGATGCTAAGGATTGGGTCCGTGCCTGTACTTCTTGCCAAACTTCCAAAGTACATCGACACACGGATTCAGGAGTGGGCACCTTTCCTCAACCTCAGCGTCGTTTCGCACACATTCACGTCGACGTTGTAGGCCCTCTACCCACATCACAAGGACATTGTTACCTGTTTACCGTCATCGACCGCTCCACTCGTTGGCCTAAAGCCATTCCCATGGAAACTGCAACGTCCGCCTCATGTACATCTGCCTTACTCTCTGGATGGATTTCAAGATTCGATATCCCTGAGCATATTACTTCTGACAGGGGAACCACTTTCACCTCTCAATTGTGCACGTCATTAGCGAATTTCCTGGGCATCACCCTACATCAGACAACGGCCTACAACCCCGCTGCTAATGGTATGGTTGAACGTTTTCATCGCACCCTCAAAGCAGCTTTGATGTCCCGCTGCAAGGATTGCAACTGGTTTACTTAGCTTCCCCGGGTCCTCCTTGGACTAAGGACCACTCCTAAAGATGCCCTCGACGTCTCGGCAGCCGAAATGGTGTATGGCGACCCGTTGGTCGTCCCTGCTGAATTTTTTCCTTCTACAACCTCCTCCGACGATCTCCAGCGCATACGTCACGTCGTGGGAAAATTTACTCCGTGCCGCCAGACTTACAAGCCCCCAGCGAAGCATCACATACCAATGGACTTGCACTGTGCAACGCACGTCTTCCTGCGCAACGACAGCAGCAAGCCACCACTAACGCCCCCTTACACGGGCCCTTTCCTTGTGATCCAACGCAGTCCGAAAGCATTCCTCCTAAACATTCGGGGCAAAGAAGACTGGGTCTCCATTAATCGTCTAAAACCTGCTTATCTTCTGCCAGATGACCCGCCTACAGTTCGCCTCTCTAGATCAGGGCGCCCTATTTAACATGTACAGTGTGTCATTTTTAGGGGGGGAGCCATGTACCAACCGTGTTTCACACAATTGTACATAATTCCTTTTGTATATATTATGCTTGTATCTTCGCTCTTCCCTCGCACTAAAACGAACATGAAAATTCATGTCTGGTTTTTTCCTCTGTAATATTTTCTGTCTTGTGAACTTGTTATGTCCTGTTGCCTTCAGGTTTTGTATATAAGGAGAGTGTTCCACAATAATATAACTCAGTCGTTTCCAATCTGCCTTTGAGTTCACACCCTTACTCGGCGCCGTCACAATACTAAATATAATAGAGATTGTTTCATTGTCATACCATGGCTCATGTCCAAACAGTAACACCGATCTCACTAAACTGATATATAGTTGGATTTTTATATGTAATTTCAGGCGATATGATTTAAAAATTTTACTTAACCTAGCCATTGTCTGATTGGTTTTTCTCAATCTTTCACTAAACTCTGATTCTTTAGACCCTTTATTGAAGATCATAGTTCCTAAATAGTTAAATGATTCTAACTCATTAATCCTTCCTCCCTCCAATAATATTTTATCTTCTATTGCATACTTCGCTTCTCACCACCTCTGTCTTTCATCTATTTATCTTCAGATTAACCCCGTGTGATATTTATTGCATTCTGATAAGCAAGCATTACAATTCCTGTGGTGCTCTGCTAACAAGTACAGGATCATCAGCATACTCTAGATCTCATAAACTCCCATCAACAACCCTGTCTAATCCTTCTCCACCATATCTGACAGTTCTACGCATTTCAAAATCCATTAGGAGGATAAACAACGTAGGTGACAACACATTCCCTTAGAGTACTCCACTGTTCACTGGAAATTCATTTGATAAGACTCCATTAACATTAACTTTGCAATTGCGATATTCATGAACAGCCTTAATCAAATTTACATATTAAAGAGGAATTTCATAATAACGCAGGAATCTCCACAAATATGGCCGGTGAACACTATCAAAGGCTTTTCCATAGTCCACAATCGGAAGAAGATTTCTGTATTCATTAGAAATATTATTAAATAATTACCTAATTTGAATATATATATATATATACATATATATATATATATATATATATATATATATATATATATATATATATATATATATATATATATATATATATATATATACATACATATATATATATATATATATATATATATATATATATATATATATATATATATATATATATACATATATATATATATATATATATATATATATATATATATATATCTATATATGTATGTATATATATATATATATATATATATATAGATATATATATATATATGTATATATATATATATATATATATATATATATATATATATATATATAATATATATATACATATATATATATATATATATATATATATATATATATATATATATATATATACATATATATATATATATATATATATATATATATATATATATATATATATATGTATATATATATATATATATATATATATATATATATATATAGATAGATATATACATATATATATATATATATATATATATATATATATATATATATATATATATATATATATATATATATATATATATAATTAACACAGATATTTATATTCCCAACCATTTTCATAACAAATATAATGTATGAAAGACTATTTTTCCATTAGACTACCTGTATTTTACAGATAATGATAGTGTTGCTACGGTGTAATTTAATCATCATACTCAAAAAAAGTCTCTTGACTGAAAAAAGGTCGAAAATAATTAGATGAAAATAGTCTTTTTTATTTGTTGATTAATAAAACTACATAAACAGTAATCAAACTTTAACTCTGACATAATTTTTATTACCTTAGGGTTGAATAATATTTTCATATTAACGTAACCAAAACTAAAAAAAAAAACCTCTACTTCTGTGTTAGTTACTAGCACGGAGGAATATCAATCTTATTGATATTAATGTCACATATATATATATATATATATATATATATATATTTATATTTATATATATATATATATATATATATATATATATATATATATATATATATATATATATATATATATAATGATTCGTTCTCTCGATTTCTTTCTCTCTCATTAACAAAAGCACTAAGGATTAAATTATAGAGAAGATTGGTAAGGCGAGAGCTGTAGGCTCTTAATTGGTAAAGATGAATTATATCATTATGAATGTTGGAACGTAAAGTGAAAAATATTGTGTCTATCTGGGTACGGAAATGAAATCTGTTTTTTTGTTAGCTTGTTCATGATACTTGTTGTTTTTATCAATCCTCCTGCTAGAACACTTTCCTTTGATGAATTGTTTTTTAGTTAAATGATAGTTACATATAATTCTTTAGGTTTTCCTTATCAACCACATTTAACAAGCAAAATGTGTTATAATTTCCAATCATATGGAAATCATTTGTTAATCGTTGTATCACAAGTTCAAACAATCTGACTTTACCTCCCGAATTAGTCATGTTGAACAACAACGTCTTCAACAAAAACGATTTAATTTTCTGTTAGCCAAAAGAAATACGGGCTAGAAATTTACACCACCTTCTTTCACATAAATAACCGTAGATGAAATCAAAACTCCCCTGCTTTCGTGCTTGGACATAACCTTGTTTTATTTACGGATCTGGTGAGTGAAAAATACTCCAAAATACTTCCAGTTATCCTGATTCAGATATCCTTCTTTAAAATCAATAGGTATAGCAGTCAGAAAAACAAAACAAGCTTTATAGAATTAATTATATCAACGCAAACATTACATCATTTTTTTTTTCATTTAGGACAAGGTAGCTCCTATTGACAGAGATTGATCATAATTATTAGCCCTTTTTTTTTTTTTTTTTTTTTTTTTTTTTTTTTTTGCAATGAATAGATATTTTTTCAATGTCATACCTACCCTTTAACATCGATACACAATGGTGCATGAAGCTGTAACCTTACTAGTCACTTGCTTTTCGCCATCTTTCTTCACAAATGGTGCAGGCTTTATTTTACTGTTGATTGCTTATAAATTTCAATTGTAATATAATGAAAATATAATCATCATTATAATCACTTCTTTAAAGCTCTTTTTTATCCGAAAAGTTACATGTTTAGGACCTATTCTAGAGAATACTTTGAAGTTTTTATCATAAAACTTGGAAAATCTAAAATTTGGGGTTATAAATTAGTTTCTTTAGCGACTTTTAATATATATTAATTATAAATCCGTTCTTGAAGGTATAAAATCATATTACACTGATGGCTGACGAACAGTTATTTTTGAGGCTATTAATTAAAATGTGTCTAATTCTATCCAATGATTACCTTTTTATTCACGTTTTAATATATTTTACTGTTTAATCTATTATTCATGACAATTTATTTACCTTTCATACCTTATGTTATCATCAGTGTCATATTCTGCAGTATGCATGATACTGCCTGACCTTTATCCTAAAATAGCGACCACGTTCATTAGCTGTTCGTTCCTGATGAATGAAGCCTGTGATGATAGGGCTCTGAAGCAGTAGGAGATAGTGATCAGAGAGAGAATGGTTATACAGGTACACATGAGTTGGTCTCGCTATGGTTTAACGGTGGCGGTGCTTCTTTCCGTGTTCCATGAATGATATTGCATTAATAAAAAGATAAACGAACATTAAACATCATTCGTATTAATATCTAAAGCTCAATTTTCTTTTTTAAAAATAAGAAACCCAAGAAATGAATAATTAAGGCAGATCGTCACATTTGCACCATTACCATGAAAAAAAATATACAAAAGATATTTTAATTCCATTAAAATACGTATATTTCAAAAGTAGTAGTAGTAATGCTCACGAGCAGTTTACTCCCCAATCTAAATGTCTACATATGAACATATTTGATGTACTAATTGTATACTTCCTTTTTATCTGTTAAGATTTGTTTTCTATGTCTAAGATATCATAATGGATCATAAAAAGGAACTCACTTTCGTTTCGTGGTTCCAGTTGACGGTTCTTTTGAGCTCAAGTTTCAGTTTCTTTAACCTTCTAAATTCAATCTTCCTCCACTTTCGCATGTACTACCTGTAAGGTTACCTATTTAGCTATGGAAAGATTTATTTGTTTCTTTTAGCAAGGAAAACGCTTTAAATATAATCCTTCCAAACACGAAAGAGTCTATTTGGTCATCCCTTTTATATCGGGGAAAAAGCTCTGCCATTATATTGTGGAGGATTTTTTTTTTTTTATTTTATTAGATTTTTTGTATTTTGCTAAATCCTGAGAGAGAGAGAGAGAGAGAGAGAGAGAGAGAGAGAGAGAGAGAGAGAGAGAGAGAGAGAGAGAGAGAGTGTGTGTGTGTGTGTGTGTCAGAGAGAGAGAAAGGTAGTTAGTGTATCGATTGTTTGTTGTGAGAAAGACTGTTGAAATAATTGACTGTTTACCTTTTAACTAGGTTAGGACGGTAGTAAATGTTTCGGAGCGAATGCTTTTTTTAATTGACTGCAACTTGAGGCAGTTATGTGATTTGAGTGCTGGATTTACTATTAGTTTTCTTTACCAGCATGGAAGCATTTGATAAGCTTTTGAGTAAGTAGTTTTATTTATATTTTCTTGTCGTGATTGTGGATAATAGAAAGTTTAGTATTTATCTTTTATTATAGTGCGATAGTTTAGTTAGCTAGGAGTGTTTTTTTTTTTTTTTTTTTTTTTTTTTTTAGGCTGTGATTCCTCCTTGGAATTACTTATATTTTTTTAGAACAAAATTTTGTTTGATTGAAGGTATGGTTGATGGCCTGGATTGTTCTAAAGGTTTTCCATTTGACTGTTCTTTGAAACGAAAGACCTATTTTTTGGATCAGTTTATTACATCTGATCATGATGGATATGATGATGATGATGATTATGGGGATAACGCTCACGACCCAAATTAATTAATACATTTTTGTATTGACTGAGAGTCATTGTGGCCATAGTGTGGCGTTGCAACCGAGTTATGGCGTGGGGCTTTAAAGGACTGTTAGCCCTTGTGTGGACGAAGGTGTCCACACACATATATTACATGTTCAAGTGTTTTAGTTTGTTGGTTTTTGTGGTTAATTTGATTTATTTGAATGCAGTTTATTCTAGTATTAAGTGATTACTATAGTTTAAAGGCTATAATTATAAGTGGTTGCTGGTGTTTTTTTGTTAGAATATTCTAGACTATAGGGAAATATAGTTTTAAGGGAAAGTTTAGTTTTTTTTTACCTTTTGTTAAAGAGTCTGGTTTAGATAACGTAAGAGGAAAGTTTATTTTGTTGAGACAATTGTCAGTAGGTGTGATTCAGGGTGTGGGGATTGTTGTTGCTGCAATATCCCGTCTCAATGTCTACTGTATTCGTGAAACACGCAACTTAACGTAGATGATGTCAATAACAATTTTTATGACTCAGTAACATCAAAGACCTTACAATTATTAAAAAAAAGGATTGTTTTTCAAATACAGGAACTTTAGAATATGGAATCAATATTTCCTGATGGCAGTGAAGTTACATACCATCCATATACTTCCTAAATGATCACTTCATATATTTTATTTACATAAGAGATAACATATCCATCGATGTTACAGACAGGCAGAAATAGGTAGACACTCATTGTAGATTACACACACTAGTATCCATATCTTCCAACCTCAAAAATAAGCTTCTTCGGAAAGATTCAAATTAATACTAAGAAATAAAGATTTAAGGACGGTAGTTTCAGTGTCCGTTTTGTAAAAGTATTGTTTATCAAGTGAATAGGAAACATTTGAGTAACATCCTTTGAAGTTATGTAAACAAAGAGTTCTTTTGTTACAAAGATCCCTACAAGCTTTATGTGGTGTTCACAAAACCATAAGATACATAACAAAGGCAGTCTTCATAAATGCTACTTTTGCATTGCAGAGGCACTCCTCTCTGGAACTTGAGGCCTCCAACATCCTCGGAAAGCTAAAAAAAACTAAACCCTTTGTCTCTGATACCTCAGGTCTCTTGTAGAAATAGTGATTGGAGAATGGTAATTTCATTCGTGGGAGAATAGTCAAATTGACTAGTTCGTTTGTTTCTTACCTTTTTTCCCCCATTTTTTGGTGTTGTTTATGGACGGAAAGTAAACTGAATGATTGCCGTTTGTTAATATTAAATGTAAATTCTTAACTCCCCCCCCCCCTTTTTTTCTTTTGTTCTAATTGAATTAGTTAATTTAATGTTAAATGTATTCCTTATAAGGAAACAGTTTTGTTTTCCCGTCTTTATTTTTCAACGTTGTTCGAGAGTTTCGGACACAGTGAAAGGAAACGGAGTAGTTGACAATTCTTGGTCCGACAAGGAGTTGAGTCTTGCAGTACCAGTCGGACAGAAGAACGGGTGTTCTTTTTCTACCGTAAATAGTGAATTAAGGATTTAAAATTCGAAGTTAAGAAGAAATTGTTCTTGTAGATGGTGCAGGTAAGTTGAAATATAGAGACTTGCCTTATAATTGATCTGAGTTGGATAATTCTAACATATTTCAATTTTAAACTTATACTCCGTAAGATTTCAGTTTACTTTTCGTCTTGTTTGTTTTGTTTTTCTTTGGCTATGACTCTTGCTATTGGGCATAGCTGGGTGTGGAGGTTGTCCGAGTTATGCTTAAGAGAATGTGACGGGTTTAATTATATCTGCAAAGGGGGCGCAACCTTTGAAAACATAAAGGTTGAAGTAGAGCGGTATTTCGCTAACCCTAGGAGGTCAGCCTAGTCGCATCTTTGTGTTCCTGGGCAGCAATGATTTGGATGCTATCCACAGTACTGCAGAGGTATGGAAAGTGGAGCACTGTTGTGAGGCCTTTGCTGAATTGCTGAAAAAGTTGTCCTGATGCTAAACTAATTTTTGCCCAAATAGAGTATTGATTCTTTAGAAACCTCTGTGGAAGTTTTGATGAGTTTCGGCAGGATTTCAAGGCAAAATCTAATAAATTCAATAAGTGGTTGAATAAATGGAAGGGCAAGGATAGTTTGTTTATAATGAAAGAGGTTAAGGGATTTTCCAACCCCGCCTTTATGCCAGGGATGGAGTACACCTCAATATCGATGGTAATGTGAAGTTGGCTCGGAGAATGGCAGACTTTTAGTATGAGCAAAAGCCTAAAGTCAAGTTAATCTAGCTGTTCTATTGTCAAATATGTATTTTTTTCTCTCTAGGTCCATCTGGTTTTTGTAATGTTAGGATATTTTGTATACTGTTGTTATTCCTTATAAGGAAAGGAGCAGTATTGGTCCTTATCTATACTTGTATTAATTTAAGCTTGGGTTAAGTAAGTTTGGGATAAGTTAGTAACCTTTTCATTTAGATAACCTGTGGATTAGCCTAGCTGATTTTAAGTGTAATCTAAACTTTTTTTGATCAACTTTCAGGTAGTCTAGCCTAGTTATGCTGTTAGCATAGTATGCTATATTTTTTTTTTTTTCATTAGAAACTAATTGATGATAACTTGCTTTGCATTGACTTGATTAAGTTAAGTTTAGATTTTTTCTTTGGATAATTTATTATTGGTTAATAGCATTGTTCAAGATGATTGATTCTGAAAAAAAAAGTTAATTAAGAAGAGGGCTTATGTTAAGGGTTTAATAACTCTCGATGTTAAGAAGGTTGACTCTTTAAAGGACGATCAAATTAATAGTCATTTTTTACAAGAATTTATTCATAAAATTGATGCTAATATAGTAATAGTTGAGAATTTTGACGCAATCATTTGTGAAATTGCTGCTGAAGATGAAATTGATAGTATTATGAATGCAGCAAGAGATTATCATTATTAAATAAAGAAAACTCTGTCAGAATTTAGAGTAAAATTTATATGCATATACTGTATACATTTATATGTATACAACATTAATATCATAAACATATAATCATGTAAATATCAATACTTATATCTAGCATAACACTATATAGTGCCAATATACTTATGCATACTATATAAAATAATTGTTTCCTTTAATGAATGGTAGCTTAGGTCTAAATATTAATTTCACACCGACGTTAATTATTCACAATACATTCAATTCTACATTAAGTGGTTAATGTTTTTTTATATAGCTTACAAATCTCTTTACATATAAAGGCGTCGAGTTTATACATTCCATGACCAATATTCAAGTTGTTTTCAAAGGTTTCTTTTATGAAACTGGACTCTATGATGTTTCTTTCCACTAAGTTATTTGAATGAACCAATTTCTTTGCACCTGACCAATTAATAGGGTGATTTTTATCTCTAACGTGGGCAAAGAGTGCATTATTATCTTGAGCATACCTGACACTTCTTATGTTGTTCAATTCTCTTTTCTAGGGCTTTACCAGTTTGACCAATATAGTATTTTTCACAAGCATTGCATGGAATACGATATACACATCCCTTGGTAATGTCAAGAGAATTCTTTATTAAGGCTGTTTTTATTGTATTTTTACTCTTAAATGCTACATTTACATTGAAGTTTTTTAACAGTTGGGGTATTTCTTTAAATGAATCACAATAAAGAAATTCCCCATTGACAACATTAAAATTTTTTATTCCTATATGAACTATACAAACTTGAAAATAACAAGAGGATAAAACTTCAAAATAGCAAGAGGAAGATAAACAAGATAGAATCAATACTCCATTTATCATCTACTTTACGCTTCATTGTCCTTATCCATGTAGGCCTGGGTCTTCTAACTCTTCTAGTGCCCTAGTTGAAAGTTCCGTTATCTAATCTCTCTAGAGGAGTGCGAAATGAACGCCTAAACCATCTCCATCTACCTAACCATGATATCATTCACATATGGCACTTGAGTAATCTCTTTTGTAGGTTCATTTCTAATCCTGTCCTACCACTTAACTCCCAATATTCTTCTCAGGATTGGTTCTCAAATCTACAAAATCTGTTGGATATTGTTACATTGTCATACCACTACTCAGGTCCATACAGAAACAACGATCTTTGTAGGCTGATATATAGTTTCATTTTTATATGTAATTTTAGGCGATTTGATTTCCAAATTATACTTAACCTAACCATTGTCTTATTTGGCTTTTTTTTTAATCTTCATTGAACATCGGTTTTAAAGACCCTTTATTAGAGATCATAGTTCCTAAATATTCAAATGATTCCAGCACATTAATCCTTTCTCCTTCCAATGATATTTCATCTTTCATTGCATATTCTGTTTTGATCATCTTTATCTTTCTTTTATTTATCTTAAGCCTAAACTCATGTGATATTCCATGCATTTTGTTAAGCAAGCTTTGCAAGTTTTGTGGCATTTTGCTAACGACAGCGTCATCAGCATAATCTATATCCGCTAACTTCCTTTTTCCAATCCTTCTCTGCCATCCCAAATTGTTCTATGCATTAAAAAATCCATGAAGAGGATGAACAACATAGAAGCCAACACATTCCCTTGGAGTACTCCACTTTTCTCTGGAAATTCATTTGATAGGACTCCACTAAGGGGACCCGCAGGCTAAAGTCGTTTTTTTTAAGGACAGAACTTTGACATTCATTCCCCTTAATAAGGTGACTTAATATATCTCCAAACTGCATAGGATTTTGGCTCTGATCTTCGCTTTTGTGATACCAGAGAGATTCATAGTGGAAATTAGTTTCTTTTCCAATTCTC
>NC_090745.1:67006675-67014175 GCF_036898095.1 Palaemon carinicauda | reverse complement strand
ACATCATACAGGGGAATATTTATAAATGCGTCACTTATATTAGTGTATAACCATGTTTCGCTAACACATAGATATATCAATATTTTGTTCATTTAATATAAGTTCCATTCCAAGTTTATGACTCATCCAGGATTGGGCATTAATATGGACTGGCGTTAACATATAACTGAATCTAGGAGAAGTTTTCCTGTCGGCACCATCTTTCTGGCCAAGATCCTAGTAGTTGGGGTTTTGTTCACATAATCTACTTTTGTGACCAAATTCATAACACATGTTACATCTTAGTTTATGATCAAATCTGCAGTTCGATTGTTGGTGATTGAATTCACCGCTGTTATAGCAGCCATATCTATTACCTCTAGCATTATGATGATTACTATAGTTGCCAATTTTGTTATTTCTATAAGTATAGCCTGAGCCATTACTATCATTATTATATCTAGAACACGTTTGAGAATTGGCATAACCCACTCGAGAGAGGTTCTCGTTCCTAATATACTTGTTTTTATTTTGTTGGGGCCTCGTTTTATTTCTTCCCCTTTTCACTCGATTTGCCAATAATTCTGTATTTACATCTTCTATAGTATTAGGTCTGAGAATATTATTGTTAAAACTACATAAATTTCATTTGACAGCTTTCCAAGTGGAACAAACAAAGTTATCTAAGTATACAGAGGAAATAGCATCTAACAATCTAATGGCACCTAGGCTACTCTGTTAAGTAAATCATAGCATTTATCATTTTGGGCATCGTAACAGTTAATATCTCGGTCGCCAGTTCCTAGCTTGAAGAATTTTTGTGTTTTAATCAGCGTAACTCTATTTTTATTACACCATTCTTCCATTTCGGTATTATATTTAGTTATTCTTTATGGTAAATTGTTTGTTTTCATTGATGGTACAAGCTCAGAGACCTTCACCTCTATTTCTTGATTTTTCTCTTTGAGATCAACAATAACGGTGCCCAGATTGTCGATAATTCCCTCTACTGTAATATCTTCGACGAGTAGATCTTGAGTTCCACAATAAATGACGCATTTATTAGGTGAATGTTCCAGCTTTTCCATTACCCAAGATTTTAGTAGGTCCATATGAGAGAGGACTACGACTACTAGAGTTTGCCAGCTATAACAATGCGGTGCTTGCAAATACACTCGGTGAGCATAAGGAATCACGACGCTGGACATGGCATGCACCTAATGGAATCCACCACAACCAGATCGACTACATTCTTGTCCAAAATCAGTTCAGATCAGGAGCTACGACAAGAACTTTCTCTGGTGCAGATGTCGGTAGCGACCATGATCTTGTGTTTGTGAACTTCAAACTCAGGCTGAAGACAATCAAAAAGCCCAAGAACACCAGGATGAAATTCAGCCTGGACAGGTTGAGGGACCCCTACATCGCAGAGTCCTTTAAGGCAACAGATGGAGGGAAGTTTGCCCCACTGTTAACGCTCAATTCAACAAAGTCATGATAGAGTCTACAAACGAAACGTTGGAAACGTTCGCAGGAAAACACAGCAATGGGTCACAGATGAAATCATGGATATGTGCGACAAAAGAAGAGAACTGAAAAAGAACAAGACCACACCCACCGGAGCAACAGAGTACAGAGAAATCAACCGCAAGATAAGAAAAAGCATGAACCAAGCCAAAGAAGATTGGATTGGAAAACAGTGTACAGGAATTGAGGAAAAGCTGAAAAAGAACAACAGTAGGCGAGCGTTCCAAATCGTGAAAGATTTAACAAAAACAAAGCAAGCACGAGTCAGTACTATCCAAGACAAAGCAGGGAACTGCCTCATGGAAGAAGAAGACATACTCAAGAGGTGGACAGAGTACTGTTCCAACCTTTACAACTACCAGACCAATGGAGATCCCAATGTAACATCGTGCCACAAATCATCTAACAACGACGACTTCCCAGTACTGAGAGAAGAAGTGGAGGAAGCGATCAGATCGCTAAAACATGGAGTAGACAACATCCTTGCAGAACTTATATAGCATGGCGGAGAGACAGTGACTGACATCCTACTAGCATCTGCAACAAGATCTGGCAGACAGGTGAATGGCCCACACCCTGGACACAGTCCCTCATCATCACGCTTCCCAAGAAAGGCAACTTACAGCAATGCCAAAACTATAGAACGATTAGCCTTATCAGCCACGCAAGCAAAGTGATGTTGAGAGTCATTCTGAACCGACTGAGACCCCAGGCAGAAGAGATCATTGCCGAAGAACAAGCTGGGTTTAGAAGAGGAAGGAGCACAACGGAACAGATTTTCAATCTTCAAGTTCTGTCTGAGAAGTACAGCCAACACCAGCAAGACAACTTCCACGTGTTCATTGACTACAAAAAGGCATTTGACCACGTATGGCATGATGCCCTCTGGGCCACAATGAACTGGTACAACATGAGACAAAAACTGATACAGACGATCCAGTAAAGCAACCAGCGCAGTCCTTGCCCAAGGCAAAATAGGCGAATGGTTCCACACTTCAGTAGGTGTGCGCCAAGGCTGCCTTCTGTCACCAACCCTGTTCAACATCTTCTTTGAACAAATTATGACAGATGCAATCGAAGATCATGTGAGCACAGTTAGCATTGGAGGACGAACAATCAGCAACCTTCGGTTTGCTGATGATATTGACGACCTGGCAGGGAACGAAGATGAGCTGGTCAACCTCGTGAAACGTCTGGATGAAACATCAACCAGATACGGAATGGAAATCAGTGCTCAAAAAACAAAGCTAATGAGAAACAGTGACGAACCAATCAAAACAAAAATCGTGGTCGGTGGTCAACAACATGAAACAGTCCAACAATTCAAGTACCTTGGTGCAATCATCAGCCAAGAAGGATCCAAACCAGAAGTCCATGCAATAATCGCACAAACAATAGCGGCGCTAACAAAACTGAATCCAATCTGGAAAGACAAAAACATTGCTGTCAAATTCAAATTGAGACTATTGCATGCCCTAGTCATTTCCATCCTTCTGTATGCTTGTGAATCCTGGACACTGACGGCAGACCTACCGAGAAAGATCCAAGCTACAGAAATGAGATGCTTCAGACGAGTGCTTGGCATCTCGTACATTGAGCATGTCACAAATGAAGAAGTCAACAAAAGAGCGAGACAACACTTAGGACGCTATGAAGATCTGCTGTCCACAGTGAAGAGGAGAAAGCTAAAATGGTATGGCCACACAACAAGATCAAGCGGCCTGTCCAAGACAATTCTCCAGGGAACAGTTCAGGGGAAGAGGAGAAGAGGGCGGCAGAGAAAGAGGTGGACCGACAACATTGCTGAATGGACAGGAAAAACCTTCGCCCAGACCCAGGCACTTGCACACAACCGTTACAAGTGGAGGCTCCTATTGCAGTGTTCCACCGTGCAGCGCCCCTACGATCCTGGTGGATTATGGGATCGGTAACGGTAACGGTATATTTGCTTCTGGTAGGGTTCTTATCATGACACTATCTAGAAGGTCATTAGACTTAACTTCCTTTAGACAAGAATCTCATATAAGTAATACATTTTTCCCACTCAATGGAGGAGTGATGGCTTCAGAGGGACGTGATCCAAAGGTATTTTGAAGGCTTTCTTGTAGATGTCTGATTTTTTCTTCAGCAAGAAATAATTTAGTTTGTAGTTCTCTTATTTTCTCTCCTTATCGGTTAAAGAGTTATTTATAACATAGAAATTGTCATCTTTCTCTCTAACAAAAGCCTCAAACCTTTGATATAACTGTGCCGGATTTGATATCTGTAATTCACGGTCTCTCTCTTGGCTGGGAGCATGCGATAGATGATTCTCTCCAATATTTTTATAATGCTCCATTAGTTTATCAATTAAGGCATCTTTATTCGTCCAAATATCTCTTAGTCCTAGTTGACTGCAATTCTTTTGGAATTCGCTTTTTGTGTATCTGGCAAGTGTTTGCCATTCATAGGAATCAATTCTCCCATAAAAAAAAGCTTCCTTTGTGAAGGATGAACAAAATTGACTACTGTACCTAATGGAATAACCCCATTGGCCAACCTAATTACTCTAACCTTAATATTAAATAACTATACGGAGACTAAATCTAACTGACTAAATTTCTGAAAGATATCATTCCCTAGGATACCTAATATATTTACAATTTCAGAATTCCTTCCTGGGTAATTATTACAGACAGAATAACCTGCAGATTCCAAATTTTCAATTACAGAAGGCACCATAGGAATTTGGAGGGAAAGATTAAAATTTTAAAATGCAAAAAAAGACAACTAGACTTTATCCAACAAGGCTTTGTTAAATCAGCTACCAAATGAAATCCCTTACTAACACTAGCTGGCAACCCAAAAGAAGAAACTAACCTAGATAAAGGAGCACCACAATAATCTCCTAATTTATAATCAACAATTTGTTTATCAATAACACTAAATTAGGCTCCAGTGTCTAATAGAAAACAACATTTAAAAGATTTCCTACTCCTACCAACTTCAAGTGTAATAAAGGGAACAAATATTTCAGACCCTGGTTGACAACTTAATACTTTTTACCAAAATCCTTAATAGCATGAGGACACATTGCTCCACGATGTTCAGATTTATTGCAAGGTAACAATAATTTATTTCCCGGACATTCCGAGGCCCTATGCCTATCACTCAATAATTTAATGCATAAAGCTAGTTCTTCAGCTCTATTCTTCCTAGCTTGCAAAGTATCAAACCTAGTACATTTAGAAGAGTTATGACCTGTTTCTTTACAAAATCTACATCCACCAGAAGATAAAGGTTAACTGGTAAATTGAACTTTATTAGAGTCATTACTAGCAGTAGATTTATTACTATACTTTGATTGTTGGAAATTACGGTTTTTACCTTCATATTCAACTTTAGGTTTTGCACCAGAATTTTCATTATGACCTAAACTAAGGCGTGCAATAATGCTCTGATAACTATCTAACAACTGGTTAAAATCAGGATAAGAAGATCTTGTAGTTCTAGAGAGTTCTATCAAAAAATTTCTAGGAAGTTTCCTATTTACAATTTTGCTAATTAGTAATCGAGCAGCCGAATCAACTTCAATCAGATCTATACGAAGTCCCTTCAAGTCAATGAATTTATTATTAAAAGATCTAACCAAGAAAATTTATTTCAGAAGTGTTCAAAACATCACCTATTACTTGATCAATTATGTTGTCTTGATCCAGAAAATTAAGATCTAATTGCTTAAAAGCCAAATCAAAACCCTCATCATTTACTGTAATGTTTTTTACTATACTTAACGCTTCACCTAATAAATAATCCTTTGAATAAATACATTTTTGAGCATTAGTTAAGTTAGGCATACCAGCCAAAACATTATTAAAAGCCTTCTTAAGGTTGAAATAGGCAAATGGATTAACTGCATTGTTTTCAAACTTCTGAATTTAAATAGGAGAGAGAGGTAATTTTACAATGTTACTAGGACTATTTTGAGGAGTATTCTTACCTCCGAACAAATTATAAATTTTACTCTAAATTCTGACAGAGTTTTCTTTATTTAATAATGATAATCTCTTGCTGCATTCATAATACTATCAATTTCATCTTCAGCAGCAATTTCACAAATGATTGCGTCAAAATTCTCAACTATTACTATATTAGCATCAATTTTATGAATAAATTCTTGTAAAAATGACTATTAATTTGATCGTCCTTTAAAGAGTCAACCTTCTTAACATCGAGAGTTATTAAACCCTTAACATAAGCCCTCTTCTTAATTAACTTTTTTTTCAGAATCAATCATCTTGAACAATGCTATTAACCAATAATAAATTATCCAAAGAAAATATCTAAACTTAACTTAATCAAGTCAATGCAAAGCAAGTTATCATCAATTAGTTTCTAATGAAAAAAAAAAATATAGCATACTATGCTAACAGCAAAACTAGGCTAGACTACCTGAAAGTTGATCAAAAAAAGTTTAGATTACACTTAAAATCAGCTAGGCTAATCCACAGGTTATCTAAATGAAAAGGTTACTAACTTATCCCAAACTTACTTAACCCAAGCTTAAATTAATACAAGTATAGATAAGGACCAATACTGCTCCTTTCCTTATAAGGAATAACAACAGTATACAAAACATCCTAACATTACAAAAACCAGATGGACCTAGAGAGAAAAAAATACATATTTGACAATAGAACAGCTAGATTAACTTGACTTTAGGCTTTTGCTCATACTAAAAGTCTGCCATTCTCCGAGCCAACTTCACATTACCATCGATATTGAGGTGTACTCCATCCCTGGCATAAAGGCGTGGTTGGAAAATCCCTTAACCTCTTTCATTATAAACAAACTATCCTTGCCCTTCCATTTATTCAACCACTTATTGAATTTATTAGATTTTGCCTTGAAATCCTGCCGAAACTCATCAAAACTTCCACAGAGGTTTCTAAAGAATCAATACTCTATTTGGGCAAAAATTAGTTTAGCATCAGGACAACTTTTTCAGCAATTCAGCAAAGGCCTCACAACAGTGCTCCACTTTCCATACCTCTGCAGTACTGTGGATAGCATCCAAATCATTGCTGCCCAGGAACACAAAGATGCGACTAGGCTGACCTCCTAGGGTTAGCGAAATACCGCTCTACTTCAACCTTTATGTTTTCAAAGGTTGCGCCCCCTTTGCAGATATAATTAAACCCGTCACATTCTCTTAAGCATAACTCGGACAACCTCCACACCCAGCTATGCCCAATAGCAAGAGTCATAGCCAAAGAAAAACAAAACAAACAAGACGAAAAGTAAACTGAAATCTTACGGAGTATAAGTTTAAAATTGAAATATGTTAGAATTATCCAACTCAAATCAATTATAAGGCAAGTCTCTATATTTCAACTTACCTGCACCATCTACAAGAACAATTTCTTCTTAACTTCGAATTTTAAATCCTTAATTCACTATTTACGGTAGAAAAAGAACACCCGTTCTTCTGTCCGACTGGTACTGCAAGACTCAACTCCTTGTCGGACCAAGAATTGTCAACTACTCCGTTTCCTTTCACTGTGTCCGAAACTCTCGAACAACGTTGAAAAATAAAGACGGGAAAACAAAACTGTTTCCTTATAAGGAATACATTTAACATTAAATTAACTAATTCAATTAGAACAAAAGAAAAAAAGGGGGGGGGAGTTAAGAATTTACATTTAATATTAACAAACGGCAATCATTCAGTTTACTTTCCGTCCATAAACAACACCAAAAAATGGGGGAAAAAAGGTAAGAAACAAACGAACTAGTCAATTTGACTATTCTCCCAAGAATGAAATTACCATTCTCCAATCACTATTTCTACAAGAGACCTGAGGTATCAGAGACAAAGGGTTTAGTTTTTTTTAGCTTTCCGAGGATGTTGGAGGCCTCAAGTTCCAGAGAGGAGTGCCTCTGCAATGCAAAAGTAGCATTTATGAAGACTGCCTTTGTTATGTATCTTATGGTTTTGTGAACACCACATAAAGC
>NC_090745.1:66986675-67001675 GCF_036898095.1 Palaemon carinicauda | reverse complement strand
ACACAAGTATACTTATCTACATGTGGAAAATACTGTAAATAAATTGACCATTTAATAAAAAGAAAATTAAAAAAAAAAAAAAACACGAGTGGATGTCAGATATCTACAGAGATCTGACATAGGAAGTAACCACCAACTTGAAGACCAGGAGAGCTAATGTAATCCTACTCCCAAATATGAGATTAAAAATCTAAGATAACTATTTAGGGAAAAGGATAATTACATTGCAGAGTGCAGGAACAGATTTACATTCGTTGAGATGTTACCCAATAAAGAAGTAGAGATATTTGTGAGAATTCATTGCAAAAAAGTTGAAGAAATCTTTCAGGAATCTACCAACATCACAATCAGACAGAAAAGTGGAGTAAGATGAAAGAAATAAATGAGTAGTGAATGAATTAAAGAATGATTTCTAATTATCTGGGATCATAACATCAATGGTCATTGATGTGGATTTAATTATGCTTAATAAACAATTAATCACTAAGATAAAAAAACTAAAACTGAAATCAAATTAATAAATAACTTAACAATGAAACTTTTAAGATTTAATGCATTTAAAAACGAGTAAGAAGTCCAGCTTCTAATATGAATTTAAAAATGCTATTAACATCATAAAAAATGTCCCCTCCAAGAATTTTGGTGAGGATGTACCTACCATCCTCACCACGAGCTTCAGACAGGAATTGTTCCAAACACTCACAAGACTGGGGCATTCAATAAGTTAATGCCTCACTTTCACGGGGAGCAAAATATCATAGCAAAATGGCTGACACTTGCCAGTCATCAGGAACTCATGAGTCAAACGTATGTGCCCAATTTTAAGGCGACAGAGGGCAGTCTCTCTCCTTCTTGGCATATTTCCATACTTTAATGGAGGTATTGCATTTGTTATTTCCTTTATGTTATTTTGATCTGCAGAATTCCACTAGCGTTGCCAAACATCACCAATAGACTTTTATATCAGTCAAAAAGTCATTACTAGGAAGAAGATATCTCCCAGGAAGTAATTTGTCAAATGAGTAGTGAAACAAGGAAACTAATAGAGAAAAGGAGAATGGCAAAATTTAACTTAATTAACATGGAATCATTAAAGGAAAAAATCTCACCTTTGACCTTATTACAATTTGAATATATGAGCCTTGATAATGAAGTAAAGAGATGTTGTAGATGACACAAAGGAAAGTTCATCGATTTTACTACAGATAAGACAGAACATAACCTAAATGGAGGATATGGAAGAAGTAAAATATATGCTCACGAGGGTATGAGATAAATCATAGGGATAAAAGGGGGAAGAGAGTTGCATTACCTCTCAGAAATACAAATGGAAATTTCTGAGCTAAAGAATCTGATTATAAAGATATATGGAAAGAAAATTTTGAAGAGACAGTAAACCCCCCCCCCTCCCCCACTAAACAAGGAAGGCATTCTTGAGGCCAAACATGATCCTCCTATATACTGTATATGACATTAGGTTGACATGGGTCGTTCTGGCATTCAAAAAACTGAAAAACTATAAGTCACCAAGAATGGATGATATTTCACCTAAAATAATGAAGGATGATGAAATTCAAACATCATTGTGGCTCCTTTGACTGGCCAAACAGTACTGCATTAGATCCCTCTCTCCGGTTACAGCTCCTTTTGTCTTTGCCTATAAATACACCGATTATTCTGGCCTATTCTTTCCATATTCTACTCTGTCCCCATACACCTGACAACACTAAGATTACCAAACAATTTTTCTTCGCTCCAGGATTTAAGTTCTGTACTGTAATTGTTCAATGGCTACTTTCCTCTTGATAATGGTAGAAGAGACTCTTTAGCTATTGTAAGCAGCTCTTTTAGGAGAGGTACACTCCAAAATTGAACCATTGTGCTCTGGTCATGGGTAGTGCCATACCCTCTGTACCATGGCATTCCACTGTCTTTGATCAGAGTTATCTTGATTGTGGGTACACTCGGACACGCTGTTCTGTCGTGTTTCTCTTCCTCCATCGTTTTGGTATTTTTATATTTCATATGGTAAGGATCTAATCTAATGTTGTTACTGTTCTTGAAGTATTTTATTTTCATTGTTTATTCTTCCTGTTAGAGCCCCTGGGCTTAAGGCATCTTGCCTAGATGGTAATAATAATAATAATAATAATAATAATAATAATAATAATAATAATAATAATAATAATAATAGTAATTAAGCGTGGTAAAGTATGAAACAAAACTCGTCATACTCGATTTCAGTGATTTGCGTTAAACAAAATCTCTAACTGGCAATATTTACATTCTTCAAAGTTCTAGGGTCCTACGATGAAACATAGAAAGATACATTTCATTATGCATGGTTTTTAATCGTTAATGCTATATTTTCTATTAAAATTTCAGTATGATCATAATGGAGAGACTAACAATATATATATATATATATATATATATATATATATATATATATATATATATATATATATATATATATATATATATATCATGGTAAAGTGGAAAACTTAAATACTTAAAGAATCTGTCTTTTTCCACCAGAGTAAACAATGGTGTAGCCAGGGGTGTCTCGGGGGGGGGGGGGTGGAAAGCATGCGGCAAGGTCATATTTGAAGGGGGCAGCCATATGCGAGGCCCAAAGGGCCGAAGCCCTGCTGCAGGGGGTCTGTAAGCCAGCAGTTCTGGGACTGTGTGAGATGCATTCTGAGCATCTAAAATAGTCATTTTGACCTTAGACATGAAAATTAGATGTACCAGTTGGAAGACGTAAGTTCAGCCTCATTACAGTTTCATGATTTTCTAGGGGGAAGGGGGATAATTATATGGTCAACCCCCCTCATTTTGTACTTTAATTCTTCTCTGTGGAAACCTTTAGTTTCAGTTTCGAAAACAAGTTTGAATACACTCATCATGATGCTAGTCCAGTAATAACACTATACTGAATTTAGTTGCAAAAGCACAGCTCATTTATTACTAAGTACCAGTAGGTCTACACACCTTACAAAACAGTAGAAATACTATGCAACTAAAGAGAGGGGGGGGGGGGCAAGATTTTCCCCGGGTGGCCAAGATTTTTCCCAGGGAGGGGGGTGGGGGGGGGGGGGGGGGGTTGGCAATTGCCCCCCCCCCCCCCCCCCCCCTAGTTACGCCATTGACAGTAAAATATTCAACGCGGTGAACTTATCGGTAATGTAGGTTTGGGCGGAGTCTAACCAGATATAAACTGAGCGACATATCACAAGATTTTCACTAAAAGATAGACATAACCAATTGTCTTAAAATTGACGAAAAAATTATGTATAGATGGCTAAAACGATATAATGAAAGGAACAATGTTGAAATACCATCCATGGAGGTGGGAAAGCCCGCTATACAACCGAAGAGTTAACTAACTCTAAAACCAAACAATCGTTTTCATAATAATTTTCCGTTCTCAACAAAATATAAACCATCTTAAGCCAATGCTTATTATTTTGAGAGTACTGTATATGCGTTAGGAAAATATTTGTAATAGATTGGTTGACCTTATTACCAGAAGGAATAAACAGCCTAGACTCACATATTAGATATTCAACACCGCTAGTATGTTATAAAGTCAATACCAGATTATTAATATTATTATTATTATTATTATTATTATTATTATTATTATTATTATTATTCAAGATGAATTGTTATTGTCTTTCTGTCGAATCTGCACATGTAGTCCAGTCATTTTAGTCATATTTTAGTGAAATAAATGAAAAAAATCATAACAAGCTAAAATTTTGCACATGACTTCTTTAGACACTTAGAAATAACATATCAAAAGTCCCCATTGATCCACCTTGAGCTTTGTCCGCCATCTTGGAAAATGGCCGCCAAATTTGCTTTTTTTGCTTTTTTTCATGAAAATGGTTA
Source organism: Palaemon carinicauda (assembly GCF_036898095.1). Lineage (NCBI taxonomy): Eukaryota > Metazoa > Arthropoda > Malacostraca > Decapoda > Palaemonidae > Palaemon > Palaemon carinicauda. Next base: position 66,997,778 of record NC_090745.1, on the reverse strand, counting down.
GTCTGACTTAAATGACTAGTTCGTACATTATTAAAGCTCACCAAATTCTCTACAAAAGAGGTTTCATGCATATGTATTCTACAAGTGATAGTTTGCAAGCTATATCAAGTTTTTGCGAGCACAATATTTTAAATTCGTACTTTTTTCCACACCACCCATAAGGTAAAATACGTAGGCGCGTTTCTTTTTAATGTGGTTTCCCCTTTAGGCCTAATCCACAACAATCTTGATATTCTTCTTGTCACATATACAATTTCTTACACTAAATCTGTGATCTTAACGATTTCCTTGGACGCTCTAGCGGCTCCACTAAAGTAGAAGTAGATGGTAAAACACTTGATTTTGCCGTACCTGAATTATTGACTGGTTCTTCACAGCTAATTTCCTGTTGGTTTGCATGACATATTTCTTCTGGTTCAACAGATTCTTCATGATCTTCATTGCCACTTTCATCAGTATCACGTGAGGGAGTCTCCAGGTCATCCATTAGTTCTTCCTCGGATTGGATTATAGAGTTTGAGCAAGAAACCCCTCGACAACATACACATACGATGGAACATTTTAGACCCCCTTTTACACAGCTGCAGTTCCGTACACAGTTCTTTGTGCATGCTCACAATATCAAATGTAGCCACTTCTCAGGTGCGGGTGGTAATTCTGTGGTGACAGGAACCAAGCCATCAGTGCCTTTTATCCATCCCCACTGCTCAGGGGGTAGTGGATTGCTCTGCCATAGTTGAACCTGATGGTACACACGAAGAAAATGTTGTTTTGATGCTTCTGCTGTTGGGGGAAGTGAAGTCTTTCAAGTTTTACTTGCCTTTTACAACGTACTGTTACTCTCTTAAAACACTTCAATCGAAATGAATTTAGCTCAACTTCTTCATCAGGACCTCCATATAGGGCAATAAGTAACTTCTCTCCTGCATCAGCCACTGATTTCTGTGTTGATGTCTTGCTATTAAATACATCTACATGCTTTCTTAGTCTTTCTTTGTTTTGTAAAAATCTGAATAGTTTAAGCTTCCCTTGTCCGAAGAGAGACGAAACTGTGTCACACCCACTGGCAGCATGAATGAAAAGAATGTAATCCTTTAGTGAACCAAGTTAAGCTTGTAGATCAGAAGAATTGTAGTGTCGGGCAGGCACTTTTCCACGACCAGGTTTCAAGAAAGTAATATTTCTGCTTTCTGGTGTCAGTGCAGTCAGAAGTATAAGAAGGTCAACATCTTCTCCAACAACAGCGATGGTGCTCTCAGAGTTCAAACACTCTCGTATAGCTGTCTGTATAATTAATAAATCTGCATCATCAGGTGCTTGTTTCACCGAGATACCATTTTCAGCTAGTTTTCTGGACAACTGGCTGATAAATCGCTATTTGTTATGCTCATTTGATAAGATTTTTTCTTGACTAATGCATACTTTGGTGTTGGGGTAAAAAATCGTATCAGTAGTTTGCAATGTGTGTGATCTGCGTTGACTCTCTGCATACTTTGTACTAGATTTTGAGTCACCGTAACCATCAAACACAATGACAGCCTTTGTGTGGTAATACTGTTTGATGTATGAGATGTATGCCTCATAGACCTCATCATAAGTGAGTCCTTGAATGTGTGATGGCCACACAACACGATGAAGTAGAAAACCTCCATCTACAATGAAAACTGTTTCATCCAGATACTGAAATGTACTAGTACTCTTATCATTGAACACACTATACATTGCAGCTTTGTTGGTCTTTCTCATGCCCTGTTCAGTAAATAATGCAGGTGGTATTGGTGCAAGCTCGTACTGAAAATAATCTTGCAGATCAGCAGTACTAGTGTCTAATGTATGTATTATTTTTTGAAACAGAAGAGTTGTATCAACAGGAACAATATCTTCTCGTATTGTGACACTTGAGTTTATTGTTGCCAGAGGTAACACACGGTTCTTGCGCTTCAATTTTACCTCACCGAAAGCTTGTCCAGTTATGGCGTTCATAGACTCCAATCCAATTTCATAGCTTTTGTAGCAGTTTATTTTATTATCACCAGTTATCCCAGTTGCAAGTGACATAATCTCCTTATTGTCAGAAAAGGGTGGATGAGACAGAAACCACTGCAAAATCTTTTCTGTATCTTCATTATCTCTCACAATCCTTGAAGGTCGCAGTTCAATGTGCTGTTCACTATACGAACTTCTTAATCCACACAACTCCTCAACTTTGGTGCACATTTCACATGTATCTGGCATGCCAAGAATCCACCGACTCAATACACTATCGGTTATCCCTCGCCCATGTGTCAGCCCTCCTGAGGTCTTCATGGTCCTCATTAGCGTTTGTTCAACAGTAAGATCTGACCATAGACCAGCCCAATTCTTGTTTGAGCGCCTGATTGTAAAAAAATCCTTTCTTTGTAAACTTGACAAAATCTTCATCAGGCATATGCTGGTGTAAATCAAGCATATCTTGCAAGTATAGGTGGCACGATTCTGCATAAGCTAAGTGACCAGCTGCATGAAAGTAAGGTATAAACTCTTGAACACACAGTAGGTGTAATTCCCAATTTCCTAGTCTTTCAGCCTCTATATAGTGTAGCATCACAGTCACCATCTGGAAATATTGTATCCAAAGCATTGCTGTTTTGCCCCTTAAGGCAACTTCTTGCACATGAGTGTTAAATTTCTTTACAATGCTATTTATGATAGCCGATTCCTTAACTGATGTTGCAGTCAATATTTTGTTATCATACTGCTGAAGCGTGGACTGAACCTCTTGTTTATCCTCATCAAAAATGGTTGCACCATCTAAAAGAAGCTGGCCCAATGCAGCATATGTTAACAGATGTGCTCGAAGGGCTCTGGCAAAGCTGTGTCCTGTCATCATTTTGTCTGTAGATTTAGGTGCATAAACTGTCTCCCACACTTCTTTTAATCCACTACCGGCCATGATGTACCCAATAGAACCAATAAATGACATTAAGAGATGAAAACCACCTAGTTGCACGAAAACATTACCTAAATTCAAACGGTTTCCAGTAGAGGACACAATCTCTCTTGCCTTCCCATATAGTGGCTGGTCAAAAGTAACACATGTCACACTCTTACTCGCTTTCTACATGAATCAGATGCAAAATGTAACACGCTGTTTATTGCATCAGAAGAGGTAGCCTTTAAATCAAGGAAAGGCAAGAAGCGAATGGACGTCGTATCAAAGTCCTCGCTATTATTGATAGCATCCATAAATCCATTCCAGTGTGGAATATCCTTAAATTTCATCCACTTCCCACTCAACCATAGCAAATGACAAGATAACGTTGTAATTTTTTCACTAGGATTTGATGTAAGTTTCTTTAGATCCTCAATTTCAATCCTTTTCAGTCCACTTTCACTATAACTTGTGAAGGGTTTCACTGTTATAGATGAACACGAAGAAATTTCTCTAGCAGATGGCATTTTTTTCAGTCTTTCAATTACTTCTGGTTTGATCATTGAGCCTGCTGGTGTTACACATTCAATGCCTCCCATGCAGTGAAATGTGTGAAACCCATCTATTGTGTGCACATCAAAATCTGCATTATCAAAAACAAACTGCATGAAACTATCAGGCAAAATATTAGAAGGGTAGTTTTCATACAAGATGCTTCAAAGAGTTGTGCTTCATTATATTCAGTAGAGAATCCCAGTTTATGTAAAATATGTACCAGGAGTCTTGATCCAAATTTCCTGTGTACGTAAACAGCTACTCCGAGTAGAATCGGAGAGACAAATGTTCTTGGACGGACTGCTTGTAGGATTGAATGAGCTATAGCAGAGCATACTCTGTGTTTGTTGTCTGTATCTCCCTTTCCTCCTTTTTCAATTATTTCATGTAATAAAACTTGAAGAGAATCAGGTATGTTGTTTTCAACATTATTAAAGAGCCCCTCAGGAGAAGGATAGTTGCTGGAGTCGTACACCTTTGACTTGATGTCCTCTTTAATAATAGCTGCTGCAGTTCTAACAATCCTCATTCGCTCTTCTTTCTCACAATGGAGTTTTTCATTATACCAAGAATTACATAGCAATTTATCTCCTGATTTGCGGAAACATACAATGGGAATCTTACTTTGGAGGGTAGTTATGATAACATCATTTCCATACTTTTCTTGTAATTTGGTTTTCAGATAGCTTCCACTTGTCCTGCAAGATTGGTTCTGATGCATCACATCTGACCATTCCTGCAAAGTAAATTGACAGTCATCACTGTCTTCCATATATGAACAAACTTTCTCTAAGACAGTTTCTATATCTTCATCATCGGGTCGTCCACGTTTACCTGACGGATTTAAGTGTTGCTTTGAAAAAAACTTGGAGCTACATGACCTATGGTATCTTGCTTCTTCTGCAATCAAACAATAAACACCAACTATAATTGCTTTTACTTTTTTGCCCCAGTCCTCATTATGATTGATGCATTTATCCAGCACATTTTTTCCAAAGTCTACGGTCATTACTCTACTAACTACTTGCCGTCTATGGAGAGGTTTCTTCTTTTCCTCTTTTTCACAGCACTCTTGAAAACAAGATATACACCTTTTCTTGAAATCAAACACAGTTTCTTTTGATCTAATTTTCTGTTTAATAGGTGACCCTGTTTCCTCCTGGTCAGTTGTATCTTTTTTATAAGCGGCTTTTATATTCTTTTCTATAGAGTATGTGCACTTGAATAGTTGATAAATTAACTCACTTTTGCCACTTATCATCTCCTCTTTTCTTACTTGCTTCAACAAGTGTCGACATACCTTTCTTAACACAAACATTTTTCACTTTCTATTAAGCGTTCTTCGTAAAGTACACATAATTCACTTTGATCTGTGGTTCCTTCCATTTTTAAAGTATATTCTGAAATGAAAACAAAACAAAAAGGATAACCATTTAGAAAATACTATAGTGCAAAAAAAAAAAAAAAAAAAAAAAGCCAAGTATCAGATCAAAAGCAAGTGAATAAATTCACATGGGCATGCTCACACAATTTAATATGGTTACAAATCCGAGAATATCATTAAAACTCATTCATAGCAAAAAATGCATTGAACATCTTTTGTAGAAAAGATTATGGTGAACAATAATGTATAAGGCAGTTATTTTCCTAAGATCAATGGTTTCCATGGAAATAGCGAAAAACTGAAATTTGGCGGCCATTTTCCAAGATGGCGGACGAAGCTCAGGGTGGACGGATGGGGACTTTTGATATGTTATTTCTAATTGTCTGTAGAAAACATTCACCAATTTTCAGCTTGTTATGAATTTTTCCATTTTTATTTCCTAATTTGACTGGACTAATGACAGTATGCTGTGGGTGAACATGTCTGACTTCATTATAGTCTTCGGTTCGTAATTAGTAAAGATAAAGTAAAATAGAAAGGTAGAATTGATTATATTCGTAATAGCGATGATAACTCACCACCTCGGCTATTTACATATCTATTTATTATTTTTTTTCCTCAAGCTGAAGAAACCCTTCAAGAGACGAGACCTGTAAAGTATCGTTCCTATAACATAATCTGCGTCTTACACTAATGTATTACAATTTCGATATGACGATCCTCACAAACATTTGCTTTGTACACAATACGACGTATATTGTTGCCATAGGACTATAGGACTCTGCTTAAAATTTCCTCCGTTTGACACCTTCTTTCCTACTATGAGATTCAGGGCCTCTGTAACACGGTTTTTTGGACTTTGCTCCTTATCAATGCATCGGATGTAGCTGAAAGTTGACATATGTATATTTTACAACCACACACAAATTTTGTCAGCATTATCAATAACCTAAACCCGATAGTTTTAATTTTCATAGAGTAAAAATGATCTAGCCGACGCCATGGCCAGTGATAACGAGCCAAGAGTCGAAAACATTCATTAAGTAAGCAATGTAAACACCTTTTGACAAAATTTTGCCCCGCCCATCCACCAGACACCCATTCACCTTGTTCCATCGGCTCTGAATTGTATTTAGCGTAACATGATTATAATACTTGTAATGTCATTCAGGCTTTTGAACATTTCCATTAACTATTCACTATGCCACCAAGAGAGAGAGAGAGAGAGAGAGAGAGAGAGAGAGAGAGAGAGAGAGAGAGAGAAAGAGAGAGATTGTATGTAAACAGTCTTTATATAACTATTTTTGTTAAAATCAGAATTTTGTGCTAAACTCTCCATCAGACCAACGGATCCTCCGATATAATTTTTTTTCTTCCTCTTAGGCCGTACGACCGTTTTGGCTATGTTTTGGGCATGACTGCATGTTGGAAATAAATCATGAATAGATTTAGGAGTTTTATTTGTACATCTAATGGGAATTTATAGAAGTAAAGTGAACATAATTCATTTATCCTTTAAAATAATTACTACATGTAGCAAAACAAATAGTAGTAAAGATGATAATGCAATGAAGGAATGATACCATACTTTATCTTTAGCTTCAACATCGGCAATAACATACCCAGTTACCATAATTTGTCAGCTTGATGAAATAACCTATCATCTAATGTTAAACTTAATTTCTGAGGAGGCCATGGCTTATTGCACAGTGAAAAAACATGACAAAGACTTTATGAATGGCGGAACGATACATAAATGTGGGTGGGGTATCTGTGCTAGCCTAGTAATACTACTGTAGCAGTAGTGCCGCAACAGTTGTATACATGAATTAAACGTTTAGGCCAACTGCTGGGATCCTTGAGGATCATTTAGCACTTCTTACAACTACTCAAGAGATGAGTTTTTATAGCCAGAATTTAAATTGTCTGATCCAACAATGCCCATGATAGCCTTCAGTGTTATCCTGAATTACATCGAGGCCAAAATGGGTGGAGCCTCATGAAGTCATCATTCTGACGATAATTATTGGTGCAGGTTTAAAGCCAAAATACGGTACCGTCTTTTTTTTTTTTTTTTTTTTTTTTTTTTCTTTTTTTAACAGTAAATAGGTAGGTAGATAGACAATAAATAAAAATTGCTTGACATTGGATTAAACAGTTATCAAATCAAGCTTGTCTACTACGTTTTTGAAAATTACCAACTATTTCCTACACCTTGTTAATCTGATTGTGACCTATAAAGTAGACTGTCATTTCTTAGGAAACTTATTTTGGGAGTTAGACTAATAATCGAAGTGTTTTTGTATTTATTAACATATTTTGTTGGTTTGTTCATTATGGCAATTATCAGTGGAGAGGTTTCAGAGTTCATAAAGGTGTATTGCTTTACTTTTATTTAAACTTTTGTGTCATTGTTGCCAGAGGTATAGCCTTCGTTACGTATAGCCAATCTTCGATCGAGAAAGAGGGAAGAAATGCTGTCATAAGTTACGTAACGAGTGCGTTCGAAACCTTTTCTCTGAATAAGTTGGCTCGTCTTCAAAAAACGTCACTTTTACATTATAATTACCAAATTTATTCAACCTACGTAATGCAGAATATAGTCAAAATTTATGTGTAGATATAATGTGCATTCTGAAGAAGCGTTATTTTTATGAAATTCATAGATAAAAAATTATTGCGAAAAAACCGTGTTACAGAGGCCCTGAATCTCATAGTAGTTCCCTTCTATCTAAACAAACAGTTTAAAGACTAGTCTCACGGTGTCTTTACGACGGTGGGATTCGTGGTACGTAGCGTATTTCATTTTTTTATGAAATATTATTTTAGTATGAAAAGTTTTAATGATCTAATATTTTTAAACGATAAAATTTTGCATACTGTGTGACCAACGATGCCTCGTACAGTACTGTACCAACCGTGTTTCACACAATTGTACATAATTCCATTTGTATATTTTATGCTTGTATCTTCGCTCCTCCCTCGCACTAAAACGAACATGAAAATTCATGTCTGGTTTTTCCTCTGTGATATTGTCTGTCTTGTGAACTTGTCATGTCCTGTTGCCTTGAGGTTTTGTATATAAGGAGAGTGTTCCACAACAATATAACTCAGTCGTTTCCAATCTGCCTTTGATTTCACAACTCCTCTCTCGGCCCGTCACATTGGTGACCCCGGAAGTCGACTCGCTCCCACCGCCTTCCACCCCCACCCCCTCGCCCCTTCATCGTTGGTACTATGGCGGACTCTACGGCAGTTGGTGCTGCGGCCGCTCCATTCAAACTTTCATCGTTTGCCAGCGGAGAGGCGTTTGCTTGGTTTCAGCGCGCAGAAGTCCAGTTTCGTATCAGGGGCGTGACTCGCTCAACCACCAAAGCGGATTATGTTCTCGCGGCAATACCCGAGAACACCTTCCCAGAAATATCCGACTGGCTTTGTGAACAAGGAGACACCCCAATAGCGTATGATGACCTCAAATCATACCTTCTGCAGCAGTACTCGCCGTCGCCAGCCGCCCGTATAGCAAAGCTTTTTCAGCTCTCTCAACAACCGTTGGGGGACCAAAGGGCTTCGCTTGCCCTCAGGGAAATGACCAGTATCGCTCGCCTTCAACCTGCCGCAGACGGCTCTCCTCGTGAGGTGAACCTACTCCGTGCCCTTTGGATACGCCGTTTACCTGAACCTGTGCGCGCTGCCATACACGATGTCGATAGTTTACCCATAAAGGACTTGATGACCAAAGCCGACGCCCTTATGGACAGCCACTTCAAGACCTCCATAAACGCCTCCACCCCTGACGACGAGGATGCCTATTCAACGTCAACCGAAGCTGACATGAATGCCGTAGGACATACACGCCTACCCAGTGACGTGCCGAAGCGGCGACAAAGCCGCCCACCACCCACCAATCGCTCGCGCCCCAACGAACGACTTCTACAGCCCCTTTCTACCTCCCATCCACCGCAGTTTTGCTACTACCACTTCAGATTCGGGGCAACCGCGAAGAAATGTGCCAAAGATTGTCGGTGGCCAAAAAACGTGTAAGTAGGCCATCGCTTGTGGCGGTGGCCTCCCATGTTTCTAATCTTTTCTTTTTACAGGATGCAGGAACGGGCGTGCGATTTTTGGTAGACACGGGTGCTTGTCGTTCTCTTTTGCCAAGGAAACTCTTCAAGGCACAACGTAGTCTGTCTACATCTGCCGACGTCCGCTTGGTAGCTGCCAACGGATCTGCGATACCCACCTACGGTTACGAGAGCCTAACATTATCGTTCGGAAACGGTAATTTCAATTGGAAGTTTCTCGTTGCTGACGTCACAATGCCAATCTTCGGTGCGGATTTCCTCTCTCATTTCCACCTTCTGGTCGATGTCGCCCACCGACGATTGGTCAACGCAGACTCGTACTTGTCGACACCTCTTCAACCCGCCCCCTCTAACCTCGCTCTCCACATCAGCGCACCCACGGATGCCTACGCCCACCTCCTCACGTCGTACCCGGAAGTTTTCCGTCCAGAACTTCGCCAAACGCCCACGGTTCCTGCCAAGCACGGTATTTATCACCATATCAAGACGACTGGACCCCCAGTCTTCGCAAAATTCAGACGTCTGGCACCGGAACAATTGGCAGCCGCCAAACAGACGTTCGCCGAAATGGAGAAAATGGGCCTTTGCCAAAAGGCCTCCAGCCCATGGTCGTCACCCTTACACATCGTTCAGAAGAAAGACGGCTCCCTCCGTCCGTGCGGGGATTACGGGCGCCTGAACATGCAAACAGAACCGGATCACTACCCCCTTCCAAACATTGCCGATGTAACCTCCTACCTGCACAAAGCAAAGGTTTTCTCTACGCTCGACCTCCTGAAGGGGTATTATCAGGTGCCTATGAACCCAGAAGACATCCCCAAGACCGCCATCACCACTCCGTTTGGCACATACACCTTCAATTACTCCTGTTTTGGCCTTCGTAATGCTGGGGCAACGTTTCAACGTCTCATGGATGGCTTCTTAGGGGACCTCCCTTTCTGTGTATGTTATGTGGACGACATACTTGTGTTTTCCTCCTCAAAAGAGGAACACCTCCGTCACCTGCGCATCGTGCTCGACCGCCTGCAACAAAACAGCCTTGTAGTCCGGTACGACAAGTGTACCTTTGGCGCCAACGAAGTGTCGTTCTTAGGGCACCGTATCACCCCTGAAGGAGTCCACCCCCTCCCTGAGAAGGTAGCAGCCGTTCAGAATTTCCCCACGCCCTCGACCGTCAAAGCTCTGCAGGAATTCTTGGGCATGATCAACTATTATCACCGCTTTCTGCCACCCATTGCCGCCACTCTTGCTCCCCTCTACGCCTCCCTCAAGGGCAAGCCAAAGGACTTGAAGTGGGGTCACCTTCAAGAAGCAGCCTTCTACAATGCAAAGAAGGCCCTATCAACTGCTGCGGCTCTCACTTTTCCTATCCCACACGCCCCTCTCCTTCTCTCCACTGATGCCAGCCACGTCGCTATTGGTGCAGTACTCGAGCAAGTGGTCAAAGGCTCGCCCCGCCCATTGGCCTTCTTCAGCAGAAAACTGTCCAAGGCAGAATCGGGTTATTCTACTTTCGATCGAGAATTGCTGGCGGTGCACTTGGCTGTCCGTCACTTTCGCCATTTCTTAGAAGGTACGCCCTTCGTCATTCGCACAGACCACATGCCTCTGGTGCACGCCTTTACTCGACAGTCTGACGCCTGGTCCGCCCGTCAACGCCGACATCTCTCCGCCGTGGCTGAATACAATTGCACCCTCCAATACATCCCTGGGAAAATGAATCCCGTTGCCGATGCCCTGTCAAGAAACACGTTGGCTGCTGTTCAACTGGGATTGGATTACAACGCCCTGGCTGAAGCCCAACGACAGGATCCAGAGTATCAAGCTTGTAGGACATCCTGCACGTCCCTCCGTTGGGAGGATTTTCCCCTCGAAAACTCCAACACCACCCTCCTCTGTGACGTCAGTACTGGTAGACCGCGACCTTGGATTCCTGCTCCCATGCGCCGACAGGTGTTTGATTTCATCCAAGGCCTTTCACATCCCTCGTGCCGTTCTACTGCACAGCTGCTGAAGGCAAAGTTCATTTGGCATGGCATTTCTAAGAATGCTAAGGATTGGGTCCGTGCCTGTACTTCTTGCCAAACTTCCAAAGTATATCGACACACGGATTCAGGAGTGGGCACCTTTCCTCAACCTCAGCGTCGTTTCGCACACATTCACGTCGA
>NC_090745.1:66959175-66976675 GCF_036898095.1 Palaemon carinicauda | reverse complement strand
GGCTTTATTCTGTGACGGGCCGAGAGAGGCTGTGACTAAGAAGGCAGGATAAAAGCAACTGAGTAACTTTATTACAGAACATCCGTTTAAATATACATAAACTCCAGGCAAAAAGGGCATAAAAAACATAACAGCCAATTTCATGTTCAATTGACAACCGCACTAGTTAACAGTTAACGGTGAGAGAAACAGACATGTTATTTCACATCCCTGTTAGTGCGAGGGGAGAGCGAAGATACAAGCATAATATATACAAAAAATAAAAAGTCGTTACCATGTACGATCGTGTGACACACAGTTGGTACATGGCTCCCTGCCCCCCCTGAAATAACACACTGTGCATGTTAAATAGGGCATCCTGATCTAGAGAGGTGAACTGTAGGCAGGTCATCTGGCCGGAGATAAGTAGGTTTTAGACGATCAATGGAGACCCAGTCTTCTTTGCCACGAATGTTTAGTAGGAATGCTTTCGAACTGCGTCGGATCACAAGGAAAAGGGCCCGTATAAGGGGGTGTTAACGGTGACGTGCTAGTGTCGTTGTGTAGGAAGACGTGCATTGCAGAGTGCAAGTCTGTCGGTATGTGATGCTTCGCTGGGGGCTTGTAAGTCTGGCGGCATGGAGTAAATTTTCCCACGACATAACGTATACGCTGGAGATCGTCGGAGGAGGTTGCAGAAGGAAAAATTTTGGCAGGGACGACCAACGGGTTGCCATACACCATTTCTGCTGCCGAGACGTCGAGGGTGTCTTTAGGAGTGGTCCTTAGTCCCAGGAGGACCAAGGGAAGCTGAGTAAACCAGTTGGAATCCTTGCAGTGGGACATCAAAGCTGCTTTGAGGGTAGGATGAAAACTTTCAACCATTCCATTTGCAACTGGGTTGTAGGCAGTTGTCTGATGTAGGGTGATGCCAAGGAGATTCGCTAATGATGTCCACAATTGAGAGGTGAAAGTGGTACCTCTGTCAGAAGTAATATGCTCAGGGATACCAAATCTTACAATCCATCCTGAGAGTAAGGCATATGTACATGAGGCGGACATTGTAGTTTCCATGGGAATGGCTTCAGGCCAACGAGTGGAGCGGTTGATGACGGTAAACAGGTAATGCTCTCCTTGTGATGTGGGTTGGGGGCCTACAATGTCAACGTGAATGTGGGCGAAACGACGCTGAGGTTTAGGAAAGGTGCCCACTCCTGAATTCATGTGTCGATGTATTTTGGAAGTTTGGCAAGAAGTACAGGCGTGGACCCAGTCCTTAGCATCCTTAGAAATGCCATGCCAAATGAACTTCGTCTTCAGCAGCTGGGCAGTAGAACGGCACGAGGGATGTGAAAGACCGGGAATGAAATCAAACACCTGTTGGCGCATGGGAGCAGGAATCCAAGTTATTGGTCTACCAGTACTGACGTCACAGAGGAGGGTGGTGTTGGAGTCGTCGAGGGGGATGTCTTCCCAACGGAGGGATGTGCAGGATGTCCTACATGCTTGATACTCTGGATCCTGTCGTTGGGCTTCACCCAAGGCATTGTAATCCAATCACAGTTGAACGGCAGCTAACGTGTTTCTTGACAGGGCATCGTCAACGAGATTCATTTTCTCAGGGACGTGTTGAATGGTGCAATTGTATTCAGCCAAGGCGGAAAGATGTTGACGTTGACGGGCGGACCATGCGTCAGACTGTCGAGTAAAGGCGTGTAACAGAGGTATATGGTCTGTGCGAATGACAAAGGGCGTACCTTCTAAGAAATGGCGAAAGTGAGAGACAGCCAAGTGCACCGCCTGCGATTCACAATCAAAGGTAAAATAACCCGATTCTGCCTTGGACAGTTTTCTGTAGAAGGCCAATGGGGGAGGCGAGCTGTTGACCACCTGTTCTATTACTGCACTAATAGCGATGTTGCTGGTATCGGTAGAGAGAAGTAGAGGGGAATGTGGGATATGAAAAGTGAGAGCTGTAGCGGTTGATAGGGCCCTCTTTGCATTGCAGAAGACCGCTTCTTGAATGGGACCCCTCTTCAGGTCTTTTGGCTTGCCCTTGAAGGAGACGTAGAGGAGAGCAAGAGTGGCGGCAATGGCTGGAAGAACACGGTGATAATAGTTGATCATGCCCAAAAATTCCTGCAAAGCTTTGACGATCGAGGGCATGGGAAAGTTCTGAACGGCTGCTACCATCTCAGGGAGGGGATGAACTCCCTCAGGAATGATGCGGTGTCCTAAGAACGACACTTCGCTGGCGCCAAAGGTACACTTGTCGTACCAGACTACAAGGCTGTTTTGTTGCAGGCGGTCGAGCACAATGCGCAGGTGACAGAGGTGTTCCTCTTTTGAGGAAGAGAACACAAATATGTCGTCCATATAACATACACAGAAGGGGAGGTCCCTTAAGATGCCATCCATTTCGGCGGACGTCTGGTTGGCGGCTGCCAATCGTTCCGGTGCCAAACGTCTGAATTTTGCGAAGACTGGGGGTCCCGTCGTCTTGATATTGTGATAAATACTGTGCCTGGCAGGAGCCGTGGGCGTTTAGTGAAGTTCTGGACAGAAAACGTCCGGTTAATACGAGAGAAGGTTGGCGTAGGCATCAGTGGGTGCGCTGATGTAGAGAGCAAGGTTAGAGGGGGCGGGTTGAAGAGGTGTCGACAGGTACATGTCTGCATTGACCAATCGTTTGTGGGCGACATCGACCAGAAGGTGGAAATGAGAGAGGAAATCCGCATCGAGGATTTGCAATGTGACGTCAGCAACGAGAAACTTCCAATTAAATTTACCATTTCCAAACGATAATGTGAGGTTCTAGTAACCGTAGGTGGGTATCGCAGATCCGTTGGTAGTTACCAGGTGGACGTTAGTAGACGTACACAGACTACGTCGTGTTCTGAAGAGTTCCCTTTGCAAAAGAGAACGACAAGCACCCGTGTCTACCAAAAATCGCACGCCGGTTCCTGCATCATGTTAAAAGAAAAGATTTGAAACACGGGAGGCCACCACCACGAGCGATGGCCTACTTACACGTTTTTGGGCCACTGATAATTCTTGGCACATTTTTTTTATGGCTGCCCCGAATATGTAGTGGTAGTTGCAAAACTGCTGCTAATCGACGGCGGTAAGTGGCTGTAAAAGTTGTGGTTGGGGCGCGAGCGAGAGGTGGGTGATGGGTGGCTTTGTCGCCGCTCTGGCACGTCACAGGTAGGCGTGTATGTCCTACGGCATTCACGTCAGCTTCGTTTGACGTTGAATAGGCGTCCTCTTTGTCAAGAGTGGAGGCATTGATGTAGGTCTTGAAGGTCGTGAAGTGCCTGTCCATAAGGGCGTCGGCTTTGGTCATCAAGTCCTTTATGGGCAAAGTATCGACATCGGGTATGGCAGCGCGTACAGGTTCGGGTAAACGGCGTATCCAAAGGGCACAAAGTTGGTCACCTCACGAGAAGAGCCGTCTGCGGCAGGTTGCAGAAGAGCGGTACTGGTCATTTCCCGGAGGGCGAGCGAAGCTCTTTGGTCCCCCAATGGTTGTTGAGAGAGCTGAAAAACCATTGCTATATGGGCGGCTGGCGACGGCGTGTACTGCTGCAGAAGGTATTTTTTGAGGGCGTCATACGCTATTGGGGTATCTCCCTGTTCACAAAGCCAGTCGGATATTTCTGGGAAGGTGTCCTCGGGTATCCCCGCGAGAGCAAAATCTTCTTTGGTGGTTGAGCGAGTCATGCCCTTGATGCGGAACTGGACTTATGTACACTGAAACCAAGCAAATGCGCCTCCGCTGGCGAATAATGAAAGTTTCAATGGGGTGGCACCAACTTTCGTGGAGTCCGCCATAGTACCAATGACAGAGGGGGGGTTAGGTGGAAGACGGGAAGAGTGAGTAGACTTCCGAGGTCACCATTCTGATGGGCCGAGAGAGGCTGTGACTAAGAAATTCAGGATGAAAGCAACTGAGTAATTTTATTACAAAACATCCATTTATATATACATAACCTCCAGGCAATAAGGGCATAAAAAACCTAACAGGCAATTCCATGTTCAACCAACAACCGCACCGGTTAACAGTTGACGGTGAGAAAAACAGACATTTTATAGCATGTCCCTATTAGTGCAAGGGGAGAGCGAAGTTACAAGCATAATATATACAAACAATTAAATATCGTTACTATGTACAATCGTGTGACACACTGTTGGTATAATGCCCTGGAGTATATCAAATATTTTTTTTTTATTTACTCTCCGTTACCTACTTGACTTCTCAGTAACATCTAAAAACCCATAAAGCATTCGACTTACACTGTAATGTCCTAGTAACATTTGTATAAATCATGAACAAACCAAATCCTTCACTCTAATCACTTAAATAAAAAAAAATGATTTTTGTTCATGCTCTGCAACTTATTTTGGATGTTTCACTTGTATCTATAGAAGAAAATAAAAATAAAAAATAAAGACCATGCTCTACTTGTTTGAAAAGTAAATCCTTTTGTCTTATGCTCTGTTACATAAAATGTCTAAATATCATTTATATAGGGCATATAAATTCTCTAATACCTTTCCTCTGTTCATTCAAATAAAATAAGCCTTGTTATCTTACTCTCCTTTACTTTATAATGCTCTAGCGTCATAAAAATCCTTAAGGGCCAAAATAGGGAATAGAACTATCTGTCGAAACTCTGCTCTACCGTTTGTATTAATCCATCCACATTTTACGTTAAGTATAACATTAAGATTTAAATTTTTGATGATCATGCTTGTAGAATTCATAGTCAAAGTGATTGAGAATATTTTTTTGCCTACGAATGCATATAACATAATTCTTATCATAGTAAACCTGCCTCAAAGATAATATCAGTGAAGTTTATTTTTAGAAGTACCGTTCTTCTTTAAAAAGTAAAACATACTTTTCATTCATGAGCTCAAATTTGGGACTCTCTCTTAATAAAATCATTTCCACATTTCCACTCTCTGACAGAGAGTACCTTCCTTACTGAAAAAAATTGCTCTACTGCACATACCACATGCACTAATCTAACATAAAACTTAAACGCACTCTCACACATGATCCCTGTAGTTTTCAGTCACTTGTCTAGTGATTTTCTGCTCATCCCTTAAAATACAATCTAAGTTTAATAACTCTAGTGACTCTCAGAGCCACTAGTCATGTAATTCCATGATTGCTGCTTTAACTAATTCAACCTAAAATTGCATACGTGACTTCAAACCCCCAATCACAAATTACATGATTTGTAACCCAGCCTTGGACCTACGCCTGCATAAATTCGTAATAATTGAAAAATGAGCATATCGAGGCCAGAGGTCCCTCATGGACCACAGCACCTTCCCCCTACATTCAACAGTTAACACCCTCATTCAATGACACAGATGAGAAATGTCCGACTACTGCCTAAAAACATGGCACTCAGCACCAGTCAGATGTTCAACTAGTCATCAGCCAACCCCGGATCGAGGTGATCTAATTCCTTCAAACCATGGCTGACAAACTATCTCCCTTTAAGGACCACCCAACATCGCCCTCAGTAAGTAGAAAACTAACCAACTCAACAGTTACCTCACTGCCCTTCAAACAATAAGACATTTTTTCCCAGAGCCTTCCGCTCAGGGGTAACAGAGTTCTAAATAAGTCTGCTGTCATGGGTAGATACAATACTTTTGAAAGGATATAATGGAACACAAAAATATCTATTCCCAGTGTGAGTAGCGAGGCGAGACGAGATTCGACTGTAGCCCTATTTTGGGAGATCCTGTCAACTCTTCATTTCCATCAGTATTTCAGAAGTAAACCAAGCCACGCCAAGAGGGCCGGCCGTGATAAGGGAGCTGTCTTGCTTTGACCAAGATGTTATCGTCGTAATTAGTGGAGTCAGCATATTTTGAGAAACGTAGCCTGAGGGAAATCCTTGTTTAGGATATGTCATCATGGAAGGACATGTGCTGCCCTTTTGTTACGATTTAACACGTGGTCCGGATAGCATCAGAAATTTCTTCTAGAAGCTTCCATGGCATGATCGAAGTGGGCGTTTTTGCGGAACACAATAGATGATGCAGAATTGTTAAAAAGGACGCCTTCTATGGAGATGACCATTGCCCACTGTAATTAACTCCGCCCATACATGGGTATATAAACTTCAAGAAGAGATTGTCCAGGGGAGATAGGACAGGACATAAGACAAGAGAGGAACTATGTCTGAAGCAAATAAGATACAAGTCCTAGTGAGATAAGAAACAGAGAAGACCAGAAGTCTGATAGAGCCAGATCCTAACCTTCCCTTCAGACAACAAAAGCCTGTCTCCAAAAGATCCTGCTACGGCCGAGAAGAAGAGACAAATTGATACAGCCAGCCCTCCCTGCTTGTGACAAGAAGTAGCCAACACTGCCTGCAGCCTGCCTTTATTCAACAGTATCATCGAATCCTTGGAAGAAGATCTCTGATGTCCCAACTTGATGCCACCCTTTTGTGACATCTTCGAATCCGGTCCTCATGCCAGTTTCATCTGAACTTTCAGCCACCCACCTGCAACGTTTTCAAGCCTTACTTCAACAATATCATCGAATTCTTGGAAGAAGACCTCTGATGTCCCATCTTGATGCCACCCTTTTGTGACGTCTTCGAATCCGCCATCGTGCTAGTTTCATCTGAACTTCAGCCGTCCTTCTGCAATGTTCTCAAGCCTGAAGTCTCTGTACCCGTATCGTCTCAGCAGCTACAGAAAACTATTCTACCTTATTGACTGTTCCCCCCGTTCTGTTGAGGTTTTGGTTGGTTTGATTTGTCATTTAAGGTAAGCGAAGAAGTAACATTAGTTTTCTTTGTAAGTTTGTGAATAAATGTGTTGTGTTTTGCGTGTGTTTCTTTTTATATTCATTTCCCATATTTCAATCGGTGTTGTTGATATTTATTTTGCTTATTAAAAGAACCTGTAACGATTTTTAAGATCATAATATCTGCCCGTGATAGGTACTGGTAGCTCCACCGTCTCCCAATGCTCCGTGTCAGTACTTGCTCTTTCACTGCAACTGCTCCAACCAACATCATCAGCATAATCCTAGGACCACTACCCGATCCTGATACTACTGCGTTTGACAACAGGATCAAATCCTGTCACTCCAGGTAGTCCTTGTTCAAGGTCCTTGTTATGACAAGGAGTACGACGAATCCTTCAAGCTCACTGCTCTACAGAAATCCTGTAAGGGTTTGGTGAAGTATATCATGCAAAATTCATTTACACCTCTCTGGTCAGTACCAGTGGTTCATGGGGATCCTGCAGTACGTGTACAACAGTTCATAGGGTTTTAGGAGCTAGTTGATGGGAGCTTCGAGCATTAAACCAGGTCCTATACACAAGAAATGAGCAATTCAAGCTGCAGGTTTTCAATGCACAATAGCTAAACCTGGAAGAGCAGTATTGCTAACTCAGAGGTAGCAAGTATACCCCCCGCATACAACGAGAGGTCATCATTGAAAATATCCAAATTGAAACCTTTGTCCAACATGTTCAAGAGCTGTCAGAGCAACTACCCTACCTAAAAGGAGATAAGGATAACCACTACGTCCAGGGCTCTCTCGAATACCGAGAGACCTAAATCGTTACATCTTACCTAAACTGAGACAACCTACCACGTACCAATGGGCACCCACTCAAATTAATTACCTTGCTGTGCTGACTGTTCAACGGTCAAGGCCACCCTGTGGGCACCCTGGCCCTTAGAATTCCCTAGCAGCAACCTATATAAACTGTGCCTGATCTGCCAGAAGACTAGCCACTAACCGATGATCTATCCTGCCTATGCCACCCTCAACGAGCTCAAGGCCAACATGCAGCAACATACCGGCTGTACCAAATGCAGTGCTGTTCAACATAACAGCAACGACTGCGACACTGTAGTAACCTGACAGTACTACTACCAGATTCACATTTTACCCTTATGCGTACATACTCCAGACAACCCACTGGGGACCACACCAATCACTTAGAACGCCACCTACCTCTATCACTGCTCTCACCACTGCCACCATATGTGTTATGCAATGAAGCGCTCCCATTTATGCTCATGGTTTCTTTGATTCGGGAAGCCAATGCACCTTTATCCCTCCAGCTCTCGCTACTCGCCGTGGTCTACAACCTCAAACCCCATGAATCCCTGATCTTCTCCTCCTTCACTACCATAGGAGAGGTTCCGGATTATCACAATTGTCCTTAGCTCGTCTTGGTGCTTATCCGTTGGTGTATCACCTCTTATCATTCACATGACAATTGCCTAAATCCTTGATACGTCTCCCTCGAGATAAATCTGTTTACTTCTAAAACCATATATCCCTATATCCCACTGACACATAACTTGAATTTTCATCCTCTTTGACAGCCAAACACAATGATACAGATTCTGCTTGGTATTCTTTTTTTTTATCCTCATTAAATAAAATGTTATAAGCTGTTCTCAAGTAGATGATTAGCCTTCTGTTTTGCCATTGTCCTTTTATGGTAAACAGATTAACATTCAATTAATAACTACAATTCGCCACCCTTTATCTCGCTCCTCACGTAGCTTGAATCTTGGCATTTCTACTCAATTGTGTTCACTCATTCTAGGAAGGATGCCATTTTGTTCACCATGTCAAATAAAAAGTTACATGGGTGGATTTTACAACCTTACCCCACCGAATATTAAAAAGAAGATATCTGCTCTCGAGAATGTCTGCTCACCCAAGCCATAGACCAAGGAGAACTGCTGACATCAAGACAGAAATTGGTGATTGTTGGGGAGCAAACAATCAGTTTGAAGAGGAAAGTGTTTACCCACACGAAGATAATGAACTAGCATACCATTAGTGTAAACAGACAATGCTTTGTACTCACAATGTTCAGACCACTCATTCTGTTCTATACATTCAAGTGTCTTATGTGTACCCCATATCACTACCTGTGTCAATATTTTAAGTAGAAATTAATGTGAAAGTGACCTAGCATATTCCTACCCTATGTTATTGTGATCCTATCTGAGAAAGAAAACACAAGATAATTTGAATCCCCGTTTTATACCTGCACCTCTATAGTTATTTAGAGACAGTTGATACTGAACTTTTGAAGTTAGAGGACCCGGGGATGTTAGAGGACCAGGGGATGTTATGTAGAATATACAGTGTGGTCACTGTCTGTGTGTTTAGCAACTCCCCTGCCAAAGAACGACCATAAACAGACGAAAGGGAAAAGACATGTCTGAGGCCTTGGTTCTAATGTGGACTATTAACGGGTGATGATGATGATGAAGATGATACATAATAAATAGACAATGTCTTGGTAGCATTAAAAAAATGAAGATAGTTTCTCTCCGGACAAAGTAACAGCCAGACAGTTTTCTGACTGGACAGTGAAAATCCATTCAAATTTTCCCATTTATCAGGATATGCTGACACTTGTTTCAATTCACTTTGAGACTCTTCTTCAGGACTAAATTGATTAAATGATAGAATTAGCCTACACTTTATTATAAAGACTATGGGAAAGGAAATTTTGATTCAAAAATATTTTGAGACTATAGATTCTTTGAAATATAAATATAAATATAAGATGAAATTTTATGCATGCATGATTTTTCAAAAGGCGTCACAGAACTTCATGACCAATCTTAAGTGTTCTCCATGTCTTTGTTGAAGCCTATGATTACCCATTTTGCAGTCACATTGACGTCGGTTTTTTTAGGAACGTCATCTCTTGTTCAAAGCAGACTAATTTGTAACGCTTACATGCTCTCTCATAATTTATGATAGTAATATGCACTGATCTCTGACTGTATTCCATTTCGAGCGACGACTTTCTTTATGAAAAATTGTTGTATGGATACTACTGTATTTTCACTGCAATGATACAGTTTCTGCATTCCTATCCCTGCCGCCTTTCTTTTTTCAACAATGCAGCAGGAAAGTCCAAGGTTGCAAAGTGGTTGATGCAGATCCTTTAAAGTTGGTCTTGATTGAGAAATGCATCTAAGGACATGAAACAGCTCAAACGGGCCAGCCGACTGATGCCCTTTTTTAAGGACAGGACTAAGGAATTCCTACCACTTAATAAGGTCACTTAGGACATCTCCAAAGTGCACAAGATTTTTGCCTCTGACCTTCAGTTTTGCGACGCCAGGCCGAATTATCCTGAAAATTAGTGTTTTTTAAATTCTATCTCCTCCCATGATGATTATTATTAAGACCTGGGATTACTACCATTTATACATCTGATGTAGACCTCCAATAAAATGAGGACTTTTTTTTTTTTGTAAAAATAGTGTTTTTGTTTGATGTGATCCTAAAGATCAGGGGAAACATTAAGAAAAAAAAATGAAACAAAAAATTGGAAGAAAGGGCAACATCTGAATCCTTTATAATATCTTTTTAAATTACATACCAAATTTCTGTGCTTTATCTTCACAACTATGGGAAAAAATAGAATTTGAAGGTCAATAGGTATAGTTTTGAGATATGGGCGTTCAAAGTTTTTCTTTGTATTTTTATAAAGGCAAAATTAATAGATTCTGATTATTATGAATTTAATGTTCCTTTTTTAGATATTAATAAAAGAAAACAAAGTTATTTATCATAATTCAATTATAAATGAAGATCCTTTAGCTCAATATCTTGCTTCTTTTGGCTTTCATCAGGCAAGGCGGCTTCTCCTCCACCCCCACCTCTCTCTCTCTCTCTCTCTCTCTCTCTCTCTCTCTCTCTCTCTCTCTCTCTCTCTCTCTCTCTCTCTTTGTCATTACCGATACTACCCACTTCAGAACTTTTAATAGAGCGAATTTTCTTCTTCCTTATATCAGCAAGATGTTGAAATTGTCTTTTATTCTTTGAAATGATTTCTTGCTAAAAACGAGAAAAACAAACGTAAAAATTAGTGAATGTCAGAGGGCGTTCAGAGTTTTTCTTTGTAGTTTTGCAATGAAAATATCAGTAAATCCTAATTATTATGAATTTTATGAAATTTTTTTCTATATTAATAAATGAAAACAAAGTTATTTATCATAATTCAATCATAAATGAAGATCCTTTTCCTCAATAGCTTGCTTCTTTTGGCTCCGGTCAGGCAAGGTGACCGCTCCTCCATCCACCTCTCTCTCTCTCTCTCTCTCTCTCTCTCTCTCTCTCTCTCTCTCTCTCTCTCTCTCTCTCTCTCTCTCTCTCTCTCGGTGCAATACTACCTATATTGCCCACTTATGAACTCTTAATATAGCAAATTTTCTTCTTACTTGTGTTAGGAGGATGTTGAAATTGTCTTTTCCACTTTGAAAATATAATATTCTTGCCAAAAACAAGAGAAAAAAAATAAATGAATTAATGTCAGAGGTGAAACTCAGACATGTACTCTCCATGAGAATTGTGGTAAGACTGAAGGGTGATAGGTGTAATTTACGCGTTATACATCATCTTGTGATTCGTAGAAGCTATACAGATGCCAATATTCACAATTTCTTTCACATTAAGATTTGTTAATTATCAAAATTTACGATAACATAAGAAATACTACATTTTCTTGTATGCTTCCTATACCCTCCATATATTGGAATTCCGGCTGGGTCACTTAAAGTCTTTTGGCTCCATTATTTTCTCCTGAGTGAAGGATCCTCTTCAGATTATCCATGTCTTGCCCCTTTAAATACGGTACTTGGACATGTGACCCATGCAGATGGATAATGGGATGTTGGCATATGGGTTTTTTTTTTTTCATTTATTACAAAAGGTTCATTCGTAAGTACACTATTCACAAGTGCCCTCTCAGGTGAGGGACTTGTCAACTCGAGTGCTCACCAGCAACTAAACTCTCTAAGTTACAGAATGCAATCATTGCAATAATATGCCAAGACATCGGTTTTTGTGGAATACTCATGAATATTGAGTTCATTTACCTTGTCGTACAAGACATCTACATACATGAATTAGGAGATTACACCCCCCCACCCCCAAGCTCCTCACTCCGGGAGGAGGTGTGCACTCGCCCTCAATAATCTATGATATATGGAGGACACTCCAACCCGGAATAGGCATGGCATGTACTAAACAGAAATGCAACATAATATATATATATATATATATATATATATATATATATATATATATATATATATATATATATATATATATATATATATATAATATATATATATATATATATATATATATATATATATATAATATATATATATATATATATATATATATATATATATATATATATATATATATAGAAATCACCCAAAAAATACAACACATCTTCCAGAAAAAAAAAATAAAATAATGCATGTAAAAATGTACACAAAACATTATAAATAACTTCACTCATTTCTTCTTAAGACCTCTGCTACCAAAACACAGAATTCACAAAGTAAAAAAAAAATCATATCATCATGTCAACATAACCTCATCAATAACCTCCCTCTGGTTGCGGGCAATACGGGCTTCTTGGGCGGGACAAGGGTATGAATAGATATGCCTTCATTCCTCGATTTTACTTGTCTGGGTGTACGGCACAATTTCGCAACACAACTCACTACCACCGTTTCACCATTTATTTAAATCACTACAACACTTACACTTGCAACTTTCAACCGGTGGCCAATAGCCGTTTTCCAGAGAATATCATTCATCTTCCCGCCATTCTCTTATAACATTAAGTATAAGGTATTCACATCTACACATTCTCTAACACTGTCTCTCCTCAAGGCTGAACTTTAATCCCGCAGCCACTTGCCATTCGGGAACCGCCCCGGCCCCAGCAACCAGGAATCATATAAATACATGAATAATACATCATCCGCCTGACGGATCTCACTTGATCTATTTAACCTCTGTTGTTTTAAGGTTTACTCGGCAATGTTATATGTATTTCCACACTCGGCCAAATTACCACAACATTTTAAGCAGAAATTTAGCATCAACATAACACATTGTTTTCATTACATTTGTATAAAACACGTCAAAAGAAGAATTGAGGTCTGTTCAAACAACAACAGTAAAGGAAAAAAAATGCTACTCATCAACTCGAGGGATGTCACGTATGCAGGGGTAAGGAGGAACACTTGAAAACTACCTCTTCAGGCACCACATGCATGTGTCCCTGATGGTGTTCAGACACTGCACCGCTAATAATGCTTTGTATCACAACTGTGTTAAACTTAACCATCTTTACTCGGTACGGACCCAAATACGCTGGCTCTAGTTTGTGTTTCCTAGGTTGTAACCATTTCAAACACACATGATCAGCCACAAATACTTTTACTGGTGCGGCTTTGAACCGACCATCATACTTTGAGTTGTGATTTTCTTTAGCTCTTTTCAAAAACCTTTCAATGGTGTTCATTACTCTCCTCAATAGATTTAATAAATATACACGGTATTGTTCAGTTGAATAGTTTGGCAATTGTTGCGAATTAATGAGTACCGTATATGGTAACACAGGATCCTGTCCATACACTAAAAAGAATGGCGTGTCCCTGAGCAAAGCATTATATGCAATGTTCAAAGCTAGCTCAGCTGTAGGAAGCATGGCGTGCCAATGCAGGGGATCATCAGCCACTAAGTAACGCAAAATTCGCATTACTTCCCTATTATGCGACTCTACTAAGCCATTTGCTGAAGGCCTATATGCGGTCACTGAAAAGTGTTCAATTTTCCTCAAGTCCGTGACCGATTTCACCACCTTACTTACAAACTCACGACCATTATCACTTATCAAAATTTTCGGGCAACCAAACCTAATAATGAAAGAGCACAGCACCTGGGCTAACGGATTAACAGATT
This sequence comes from Palaemon carinicauda, assembly GCF_036898095.1. Taxonomy (NCBI): domain Eukaryota; kingdom Metazoa; phylum Arthropoda; class Malacostraca; order Decapoda; family Palaemonidae; genus Palaemon; species Palaemon carinicauda. The sequence goes on along the minus strand of NC_090745.1, from coordinate 66,962,888 downwards.
GATCCAACATTGCGTAAATGTGAGTGTACCGAGTAAATGCATCCACAAATACACATATATACTTATGTTGTGTTAACCAAGTAGGAAATGGTCCTACTACATCCATATGCACTCTGTAAAATTTAATAGGAACCACAGGCCACTCCCTGGCTTCCGGGACAGTGTTTTTATGTTCTTTGAAACAGTTACAAGCATGACAACATTTTTATATAATTTTCTATAGATTTTTTTCATTCCTTACCAAAAGAAGGATTCAAGTGCTCTCCCGAATGTTCTATCAATCCCTAAATTCCCTACATACGGATTTGCATGTACAATGTGGATGTCTCGATTAATTAAGGAGGGGGGAAGAACTACCCGTGCACAAAATTCTCCTCACCTCTTCTCGTAAGCACAATATAAGACATCGTATTCCAAAAAAAATTTCTTACGAGGCACATTCAGAAATCCCGGATAACTCGCCGATTCCCCTTTAATCACTGCTTGCACTCTTTCCACCCATTCCTCTTTTTTCTGTCCCTCTCGGACTTTTTTTTTATGTCCCAACCTCCCAAGTTAATCAAACCTGCATCCTCAGGGCATTCATTCTGGACATCCCTGGTCATGTCCTCGGTCACCCTGATATATTCATCTTCATTGCTCGTCCCTCTCTCTCTCTCTCTCTCTCTCTCTCTCTCTCTCTCTCTCTCTCTCTCTCCGTGTACTGTAAGTGCATCGCAAGAACACTCATCCCGTTCTCTATTTCCTCTATTATGATGGGGGTCTTCACTATTTTGGTTATGTTCTTCGTTCCTCTTTTGTGCCCTAGTTGTTACTCCTATTACTGCGCCTCTAGAGAGAGCATCAGCTACCTTGTTAGCTTTACCGTCTATGTGGTGAAAACCCTTTATATTGAACTCTAACAATATCTCAATCCATCTCGCTTGACGAGAGGTCAAATCCTTTTTATAATACAAATCACGTAAGGGGTGATGATCACTTTGCAACTCAATCGACTGACCTAATAAAAAGAACCGATGCCTCTCTAGAACCCAAAGAATAGTCAAAGCCTCTCGATCGAATGTACTATAATTCTTTTCTGCCCCCTTTAACGCCTGGGAAGCAAAACAAATGGGTCTCTCTCTGCCTTTATCATCTCTTTGAGAAACTACGCCACCAATAGTTACGCTACTGGCATCTGTTGTCACTAAAAATGGGCGATCAAATCTAAGATATGTGAGTAATTCATTGCTAGTTATAGCAGCTTTCAAAGGTTAAAGGCCCATTCTTCTTCCCCTCCCAAATTTATTACTTTTAGATTCTTTAAAGCATCTAAGGGTCTCACTATCTCTCCAAGTCCTCTCATGAATTTACGATAATAACCAGCAAGCCCAAGGAACCCAGCTACTTCCTTAGAGTTTCGTGGCCTGGGGAACTCTATAATAGCTGCTACTTTACTGGGCAGGGTTGGATACCTTCTGGGGTTATTATGTGACCTAAAAAATCGACCTGTTTGCAGAAAAATTTGCATTTTAACAAATTTATTTTCATACTATTACGTCGCAATCCTTCTAAAACTTTACGGATGTTTTCCATGTAATCATTATTATTATTATTATTATTATTATTATTATTATTATTATTATTATTATTATTATTATTATTATTACTTGTTAAACCTACAACCCTAGTTGGAAAAGCAGGATTCTATAAGCCCAGGGGCTCCAAGAGGGAAAATAGCTCAGTGAGGAAAGGAAACAATGAAAAATGAAATATTTTAAGAAGAGCAACAGTATCAAAATAAAAAGGAAGAGAAATAAGATATAAGATAGAACAGTGTGCCCGAGTGTACCCTCAAGCAAGAGAACTCTAACCCAAGACAGTGGAAAACCATGGTACAGAGACTATAGCACTACCCGATATTACAGAACAATGGTTTGATTTTGGAGTGTCCTTCTCCTAGAAGAGCTGCTTGCCATAGCTAAAGAGTCTCTTCTACCCTTACAAAGAGGAAAGTGGCCACTGAACAATTACAGTGCAGTAAGAAGAATTGTTTGGTAATCTCAGTATTTTCAGGTGTATGAGGACAAACGAGAATATGTAACGAATAGGCCAGACTATTTGGTGTGTGAATGTGTAGGCAAAGGGAAAATGAACCATAACCAGAGAGAACGATCCAATGTATTACTGTCTGGCCAGTCAAAAGATCCCATAACTCTCTAGTGGTAGTATCTCAACATTATGACCAATTAAGGGCGACAAAAACGCAATCATTACTGTAAAAAAATGACTTGGAGCATTTTTAACACCAAACAGAAGAAAATTAAACTGAAATAATTGATCGTCAGCTCTATATGCCATTTTACATTCACTGTATTCCTGAATGGGTATCTGATAGTATCCAGATTTTAAATCAACAGTTGTAAAATATTTGCTATCCCGTACTCTCACAAGTAATTCTTCGATCGAGAGCAATGGAAATGCATCATCCTTAGTGACTGCATTCAATTTCCTATAATCAACACAATCTTACCGAGCCATCCTTTTTCCTAATAGCTATAATTGGAGAAGCCCAGGGGGATTCGCTCTCCTCGATTATCCCCTCTTCCCTTAATTTATTAATTTCCCTTTCTATCTCTCCCTGGAAATAAATGGGTACCTTATAAGTCCTTGACCTGATCGGCTCCGCCTGCCCAGTTTCAATACTAAATCAAAATATATCAATCCTCCCGGGTAGCTCATCTCAAATTGCAATTACATCGGAATAATTATTGACAGTATCACATAACTACAGGCTGATATTCTGAGGGACATAATTTTCATGCTTGCATAATTAAATTCTGAGTGTGTTCGTCTGTGCGGGCTGCAGTTGTGGCTCACAACATCCTATTATAAGCAATTTCACATAACTCTAATTCACACAGAGAATCAATTCCTGAAACAACTCTTTTATTTGATAAATTAACTATCGTTATACCAGCTCTATTCTCTTTAATTTCTGTCAAGCCCTCTAATATCATATGGGCCCTATTGTCATGGGGTTCAACAACTACCTAGGTTCCTTCCGCAAGAGGGTGACACGGGGTCACAGATATGCTCATAAGGGTCTGGGGGGACAACACTTCTCTCTCAGGTACAGCTGTTACCTTACTTAAATGACTCTCCGGGCTAACACATGCACTTAATATCTCATGACTTTCTATCGGCAAAATGTACCCTCCTACTTTTACTGTTATTGTAACTTTTCCCCCAAAAATGCAAATTTGATTATTAAATATAAAGTCTATTCCTAGGATAGCCTTGATTCCAGAAATTCCCAAGGTGGGCAAGACAAAAAAATCATGTGTAAACTTCACAGACCCAACCTTAAACAGGACGATTGTTTATGGTTTATGTGTACTGTAGTTTATTTCCTCCTGGCCTATCAAGAACAATGGATGTCACTGGCTGTAATGGATTTGAGGAGAATTTTTTTTCAATCAATGAAGCACTGGCTGCCGTGTCAATCAGCGCTCGGATGGATTTATCTTGCAGGTCGATCCTAACTACTAACATTCCCAGACGGCCATTACGAGATATGGGGCACGGGCCAATGACCTCAGCTGCCAAACAGCTGCCACCTGGTCGTCTCCCTAGTGCTGCGGGGCAGAGTTCGGGGGTACCGATGGAGGTCCCAGTGCCTGCTCTGTCACGTCTGTCATCACTGCTTCCGGGGCTACTGCTTGTGATGTCAT
>NC_090745.1:66944175-66949175 GCF_036898095.1 Palaemon carinicauda | reverse complement strand
TAGTGACAATTGTCCTGATCAGGAGCATGGACCCTGCACTTCTACTATAAATTGCACTAATTGCAACCAAAATCACAAAGCAACTTATAAGAAGTGTCCTCAATATGAAATAGAAGAAACAGCTGTTCAGAAGTCAGATGAGGAGCATATCACTGTGGGATATGCTAGACGACATCTAAGTAAGCTTAAAAGCTATGCCAAGCCCTTAAAATCTATGGCTGCAGGACATCCAGAGAGAACTAAAACACCATCTACACAAGATAATGGAAAAGTTACTCTTCCTAAACCACATTCTAAGGCTAGTGCCATGCTTCCTGCATCCTACATTAAATTCGGTGCCTATTATCACAAAGGCATCACCCACTTCCTCTGAATCTGCTACACCTCGGATGAACAGCCCAAGGCTTTCATCTCGGGTAACATCATTCCCAGATTTAGGGGAGGAATTCTATACCACAGACCTATTGGATGCACCTGCCATAATGGAGGTGCATAATCCTCATGGCTCTCCGTCTTTTAATCGAAAAAGAGGGAAACCACCTTTCCTCTCTCCTCCAATCAGAAATTCAAAAGTACCTATTGCAAATAGGTACATTATTCTATTTGAAAAGGATGAATGTAAAACAAACTTCAATCAATCAAAAATTCAAGTATAGGTTCACCATCCTCTTCAAGAATTAGGTAAAAAGAACATTGAAATGGCAAATGTAAAACATAATTTATCGAGAACCTCTCTAAAGAAGCCTGCATGAAATAATATTAAATAAAAATGCCAGTGAGGAGACATCATCCAAGATGTCCTCCAGAAATAATTTATAGTTTTCTCCTTAATTTTGCAATGGAATTGTCAGAGTTTAAGGGTTAAATATGAAGAACTTAAGCTCATTCATGAGCAATCCCCCATAGTTTTATGTCTACAGGAGAGCAAGCTTGATGCTAGTACTCCTTGTACTCGAGAGTAAGTTAGCTATAAAACACCATATAATTAACAAGGAGGGAGCCATGGCGGGAGTCTCATGTACGTTCGTCGAAATGTTCCCCAAATACCTTTGTCTATTCTCATGTACGTTCGTCGAAATGTTCCCCAAATACCTTTGTCTATTCAAATACCCCTTCAGGCAGTGATTGTAGAGATTGATATAGGAAGAAAATATACAACATGCTCTCTGTATTTACCTCAAATTGTTAACATTTTTTATGATAATTTAGTTTATATCATTCAACGAATCACTCAACCTTTTCTTTTACTGGGAGATTTGAAATGATAGACATCCTTTATGCGGCGATGTTATAGCCAACACGAGGGGCATTACCATATTATCAATTGAGAAAAATAAGGATTTCTGGCTCCTTATTACAGGAGATCCCACGTACTCTCGTGTGCAGACAGGTACCTTGTCGTGCATTGACCTATCAATCGCAAGCTCTAACTGTCTTCTTGATTTCAATTGTAGTACATTAGATAATTGACATACTAGTGATCATGCATCAATCAATATAACGCCAACAATGCACCATCTTTACAGAGATTACCCCGATGGAATCCTGACAAGATGTTCTGGGACAGATTTCGTAAGCTAAGCAAAATTGACGAGAATGCAGAACAGTTTAAAAGTGTTGATGATGCCATATACTTCCTGAATGAAACTCTTCATACAGCTCGAGTCAATTAAAATCCCAAAACAACAGGGTTATTAAAACGAGGACCAGTCCCCTGGTGGTTTTCAGAATTAACTGCCCTGCATAGAGACACAAGAAAGTCTTAAACTCGATTGCGCAGACGCCATGCTGAGGCAATTTCAATTATATACAAGAAATGTAGAGCAAAATTCCGTTGTACCATGAAAGAAGTTAGGCGCCAGTCTTGGGTATCTTTTGTTTCCTCCATGAACAGTGGAACACCACCATCTTTTGAATGGAGGAAAGTAAAATAGATAACAGAAAAATTCAGCCCCAACCCACCACCAGTGCTGAAGAAGAATGGTTAGTGTGTAACTGAATCAAATGAAGCTGATCATTTCGTAAATGTATCATACAAGTGTGAAGCTGCTCCTGATCACCAGTATAGGAGCATTGATGAAAAAAAAAATTACAACAGGGAAGGAAGTGTCATACAATTCTCCATTCACTGAGAGCTTGATTCAGTAATTCCTTCTTATAATTCATAATCATACAGACTCTTGACCCGATGGAATTCCATATGCAATGATGAAACATGTACTTGTTAATACAAAGATGTTCATTTTAAGGATTGTTAACATAATATGGCATGATCATAGTTATACAAGTGTTTAGGAACTAGCCATTATTTTAGCATTTTTAAAACCCAGTAAGGATAAGTTTTTAGAAGCAATCTATCGACCAATTGCATTGACATCTTGTTTATGTAAGATCATTGAGAAGATTGTCAATGAAAGAATGAGATGGAACTTGCAAAGAAGGATATTTTATCACCTACCCAGTGTGGATGTAGAAAAATGCACTCAACGACTGATGTGTTGATGTGGTTTGACTCCTCTATTTGTGAAGCCTTTGCTTCCAAATAACATCATGTGAGGGTTTGTTTACCTTGAAATGGCATACGATACTACATGTAGATATGGTATACTTAAAACATTCAGGATTACGAGGAAAGCTACCATTGTTCATTCAATCATTTATTTCACATATGATTTTTCAAGTGATAGTGGGGAAGCTCTATCAGAGGAAATCTATGGAAGAAGTTCCCCAGGGTAGTGTGCTAAGTGTAACCTTATTTGCACCAGCCATAAATGGGATATCCTCCGCGATTCCTGAAGATATTCTCTCAACACTATTTGTAGATGATCTATTTATAACATTTACTGGAGCTAGAATGATAATGGTTAAGAGAAAACTATAACTATCAATTACCAAAATTATCCAGTGGTCTGATAGGAAAAGATTCAACTTTTTGACTAGCAAAACAGTTGTTTTTAATTTCTGTCGTATTTGGGGAGTACATTCAGACCAGAATATATACATCAAAGGTCAACGTATCTCATGTGTAAGTGAAGGCAGATTTATTAGGTTGATCTTTGATTGTAGGCTTACATAGGTTCCTCACTAGAAAGCCTTAAAAGTAAAATGTATTGATGCTCTGAATCTTTTAAAAATTACTGGGTATATCTCTTTTCAAATATTTTATTGGTATAAAAAAGAACATCACTTACTACGAAGCCAGGTTGCTCTCTATGAAACATGTTGAAGATCACAGGGAATCGACTTTTATGCATACTGATGGCTTCAAATCTGATGCTGGCGTTGGATTTGGAGTATATACTAGGACTTTTAATTAAAGAGGTGCACTTCCTCTAGCATCCTCAATATTTACTGCTGATCTGTATGGCATACTTACCGCTATTGAGGAAATAGCATTACAAAACGAGGGCAATTTTACAATTTTTAGTGATGCAAAAAGTGTCCTACATTTTTTAGAAGTTTTTAATTCGAATAATCCTTTAGTTTTAAAGATTTTAGAGTGGCCTTTAATTAATGGTATGAAAGGTATAACAGTTCGATTTTGCGGGCTTCCGGTACAGGTAGATGATTCTGAAAATAAGAAGGCAGATTCACTGGCAAAGAATGCTGCAGATGAGTTGCTACCAAGATGGTATCCCATTCCCAGTAATGTTTTTTTTTTTTTTTTTTTTTTTTTTTTTTTTTTTTTTTTTTGTACAATTATAATTTTCAATTACGCTAACTGGCAACAGGATAGGGATAGTTTACTTGGAAATTAAATGATAAAAATAAGTAATATTATATCTTTTTCAGGTATGACAGGATGCCCCAAAAGTGGGAGACTACTCTTGTCATCTCCACATTGGGCTCACTCGGATGACAAATAAGATTTTGCTTGCTAGCCAACATTACAAGTGAAATTAATGGAAGGTACCAAAAATGTAAATGCATTTCTCTTTGAACTGAACAATTTGGTACCTTCCCTTAATTTCACTTGTGAAGAAGAACGTGATGGTTGTCTTTCATTTTTGGATGTAAATGTTCACCGTACTCTAAATGGCTTCAAATACTCAGTGTATAAAAAACCTACAAACGTAAATTCATATATTCACTATTATTCCAACCATTGATTCATTGGGAAGGGGCAAAAGTTGTTTAATATTGTAATGATATAACTCGTAGAAATATAATTGAATCTGCTTTTATCAAATATCACAGTGACTTAATGAATGTAAGCCAGGGTATGTACAAACTGGACCCATTTGTTGTTAATGAGATTTGTAAGATTGTTTCTTTTTAATCACCTGTCGAACTGCTCTGTATCTGCTGTACTAGTTTTAACCGGACTTTGAATACTTGGTTTCAATTTTTTCAGGTTTATTTTTTTTTTCCCTGTGTTTTTAGCATTGTACCTCGAAAATGTGTTGAAATAACACGAAAGCGCTCGGTACGCCTTCTTTTATTTTTCCTGTGGCCTTGGCTGAATATATAGTCACAAGCTATTTAGTGACTTATAAGCATTATGGAGACCACTCGCAGTTTCTTCGACTTTCGACGTCTGTTTCCTGTTCTGATGCCACTGGTGTATGGTTTTCGCTCTGCATTGATCGCCGCCCATGCACAAAAACTTCGCCTTCATTTCCTCAGCAGGTGCTTAGAAGAACAATTCCTTCCACGATCTATGCTGCTAAGGAGATTCCTTCAGTTCGGTGACCTACCTTTTGAATCATTCCATCGTATTATTTTATTGAAGAACATCGAGATTAAGAGAATCGAAGTCAGAGAAGCCTACAAAAATTCGAGGAGGAAAAAAGGAAACCTTTTCAATGCCATACCAGGTGACTGGAAGCAAGTTATTTTCGACCATTGCTACAGAAGACTACGGTATAGAAGGATAAAGCTGGAAAATAACCCCAACCATAAATTATATCTGTTAATTGATAGTAGTAAATGGACACGTGATGCTAATTCGGATCTTGTAATTAATTTATCTGGTTATGACCTTGATGAGTCGGCCTTAC
>NC_090745.1:66919175-66939175 GCF_036898095.1 Palaemon carinicauda | reverse complement strand
CAAGAGTTCCTGAACATAATCTTCCAGTACGGGGGTTGAGTGTTAGAAGAATTGAGGGAAGTTTGGTGGAGTTGAGCTCCAACTCCATCCTAGTCCGTTCTTGATTAGGCGGTGGGCCCAGGGATCGAAGGTCCAACGATCCCGGAAGTGGAGAAGTCTCCCTCCTACCGGCAGCATCTCACTTGGAGTGCTGGTTGGAGGACTTGCCTCCTCGGCCACGTCCACCTTCATTGCCCCTACCTCTGAAGGGGCATCTAGAATATCCTCGAAAGGAACCTGGAGACTTCGGCTTAAAGGTAATTGATTGCCTTTCAAATACTGGGGTGAACACGGGCGACTGGGTCCCCAGCGTTTGGGGCACCAGTTGAAAGGTGGTAGTTGGTTGTGCCACCGTCTGGGGCATCGTGGCCATGGGAAGCTGTTGCTGTCGCTTTGGCCGAGAGGGCACTCTTGGTTGTTTGGACTTGTTCTTCGGCTGGGGACCCTCATCAGCGGAAGATTTCCTATTAGAGGACAAGCCCCATTTGGAGAGGAGATTCCTATTCTCCGAAGCGGCTTTATCTACGACCTCTTTGACCACGTCACTTGGGAAGAGGTCTTTTCCCCAGATATTGGAAGCTATCAGCTTCCTTGGTTCGTGCTTCACTGTAGCAGAAGCGAATGCAAACTCCCTACAAGCCCTTCTTGCTTTAATAAAATTGTATAAATCCTTGGTGACTGTTGCCAAATGAGATTTGGCAAAGACCATATACATATCTGGGGTGTCTGGGATGCTTGCCATAGTCTCTAAGCCAGTCTGCAGAGACATGGAAGCAGCGAGACATTCCTGTTCCCTGCGCAGGAGAAACTCTGACAGCTTCGGGAGATCTTCGTTGAACTGCCGTCCAGCGATATCCGTCTCTAGCTTCCCAACTGTGAAGGTGTTATGGACACCCTTCCAATCCTTATCATCTGAAGGGAAGGCAAGGGAAAATGGTCTACACTCTTAAAGTGTGGGGCAAGGTTTCCCTGCCTCAACTACCTTTAAGGCTGCCTTAAACCCTTTGTCCATTAAGGGGAAGGCACGTTCGGAGTCAGCAATAAAGGATGGGTGCTTTTTGCTGAGAGCTGGCACCTTGGAACTAGTAAAGGCCCTCTCTTTCAAGGTGGTTGTATATAAGGCCTGTGCTTTAGAGAGATCAAGGACAATCGTCTCCTTCGGCTCTGTTTCCTACATGGATGCTGGTTCCGTCCTCAGACGGACATAGCAATCTGGATAGGCCCCTTTACTAGGCCAAAATTCGATTTCCTCTACTGGAACTGTTCCCAGCTTCTCTGAGAGGAATGACTGGGCTACAGCAATGACTGGCGGCGGCATGTTGCCAGTATTGCCGGGCTTTCCGGTATCTGCCGGACCAGCCGGCGTATGCCGGACTTGCCGGCATATGCTGGGCCTCCCGGCATATGCCGGCCTAGCCGACATATGCCGGGCCTAATCTGAGCTATTTGAAACATATACTGTCTTCAAAGTAGTGGGTGGTAGGTGGGCAGTTGCCGCTCTGCCCGCCGGCAGCTGAAGGATCCATCTATCAAGTAGGACCCGGCGGCAACCGGCGGCAACTATATAAATTTTGGGTGGCCGGCTGCCAGCTGGCTGTTGCCGGCAGCCGGTCATAGTATGTTCATTGTCGTTGGGTTGTCGATCATCGACACCCAAAGCAAGTGGCGGCAGAGTAACTGCCGGCCGAAAGACACCCAACATGGCCGACAACAGCTACTAGCTGCCGGCGGCCGGCCCAGTATATGGAAAGGCAGAGAGAAAGAGAGGATGGGGGACGGCAAATGCTCAGCCTTGCCAGCCTACATCCCGAAAGAGGGTGCAAGTGGAAGGGGGAATTATATTCGGGCTTCCACTCAACCATATCCCATTCATATGGGGTATGGAAGGCAGTCCAAGGGAGGACTGGAGAGCACACTCAATGAAATGAGGGTACCTGCCGGCTACCGGCCCAGCCGGCAGCAGACAGGGAACCTCAGGACAATTCTATAGATTACCCGAGGGGTCAAATGTAGAACAATGGCCAGAAGGGTGATGGTTGATCTAACACAAAAGAGACAGTGGGGAAGGGGTAAAAGTCCTATAAGTAAGGTAAAACCCTAGAGCATTACCTAACTAGAAGGATTCTGATCTCATAAAGTAACCTCAAGTAGGAGAAATCATTTCCCCCGGTTAGGTTAGTTAAGTGAGAAAGCTGCCATAGGACACAATCTCACTACAGAACAGAATCTCGTACCAGAGATCTTAAGTAAGGAAGAAATCCTTTCTTCATACTAAGATCTACTAGTACAGGACTGTCTGCCAGACAGAGGAAGGAGGAAATTGATATAAAAGAACCTCCAGTATGGCCTAGGGAGGACTAGCTTCCTGAACGGCAACCTAACCTGACTTGGGAAGCCAATTCACCAAGACAGTAGGATGCCTAACACAGACTTTACTCTGATTTTCCGTTCTCAGCTCTAAACCGTGTCAGTGGTTAAGAGAAAGAGACGAAACACCCCAGTAAATTTTGCCAGAACACAGTTCGGAGCAAAGTTAACTGAGGGTAACCTAAGCTGATCAGAAGGAAGGGGAATTGCTCTTAGATCTCGTTAGAGATAGTATCGACCCAAAAGGTATAGGAGGTGTCAGTCTCCCCTTAAAAGACAATACAAGAGCAATGAGGGACATGAAAGAAAGTATACTAAAGCCCCTAGGCTATTAGTCTAGGAGCATAGAGAATCGATCACCGAAACTCTCTTGTATATTATCTTGGAAGAGGAAAATGTTATGCAGTAATATCTTAATTGTATAAAATATTGTCTGATCTTCAATAAAACTTACCAGGAAGGTTATATCATGCATGAAGTGTGTAGGTGCCTAGGCTAGAAAGCCTAGCACTCGTGAGGCTCGATCATAAATAGCAAAAACCACGACAACAATGACATAATATAAAATTCCCTAGCTAAATATCTAAATAGCTAAAGTTATTAAAGCGAGATAATGCCGGGAAATCGTTCTTGCTAACTAAATGAACAAGAAGAACGAGTGCGTCCATGACGCCATCCAGCTGGCAACAGCTCTTCTTACGTTAATTACGATCTCAATCGAAGAGTAAAACTGGCAAGAGCTTACATTTACACAATCCAAAGATATTACTTAACTTTCCAGAAGCTGATGAAACTGGTGAAGGCATCATAGCGACGAAATACTTCCAAAATAGCGAGAGATAACACGGGATAACACCAGTCAGCAAAGCTACAAACGAAAGAATGGCTTGGTGGCTCCTCACGGTGGCGATTCGGCGCACTATTTACAGTACAATAAGAGTGTCAAGAGCATCGTCTCTTTGACGACTCTCCTATATTCTTGCCACTTTTCCCTTTCGAAGCAAATACGCTATCGGGGTGTAGATAGCTATGAGACGTGTCAAGAATATGTCCTCTGATATACGCGATATCCGTTTTTAAATTTTAAGGGATATTCGCTCCAGGAGTTAGAATTCTGGATACCTTCGGTAAATTCTTTGGGATATATCTCTGTAGTCAAATATACCTAGGAAGCTACTAAGGAAGGAACTTCCATCAGGACGACATGGCCTGGGCCCAAATATATATATATATATATATATATATATATATCTGTTATTTTGATTATTATTCACGTAATCATTCATTAATTGGGATTTATGTTTAAACATAGGACAGTGCTAACAGCACTGGTGTGAAGTGTAGAAATTTGTGGAGCACTGCCTCTGCAGGAAGCCAGGCCCAACAGGGCTACAATTATTGTAAGTTAGTTTAAACTGAAGTATCATCTTAATGACTGTTACATTTTTCAGGTTGTTTACTGTTTTACTGTGTTCATAGCGTTTTTTTTTTTTTCTTTTTTAACGTGTTAGTTATGCAAATAACTTTGCCACCAACTTGGCAAAGATGAATGGAGTGAGCTTGCTTACAGGCCTTGCTTCCAGACATTGTCCTGTCTTTCAACTGATTAACTTCACATTATATCATTGTCACGTTTCGACATATTAAGTTAATACTTACGTTGTAAAGTAAGAAGATGTTTTTGGATACAAAAAGACTCGATACGGACATAGATTTGAAATGTAAAAAGTGGGGACATGGTGCTGAAAATGTAGAAAAAGAAGAAAGAAAAATCAGCACTATTCCTCGGTGACTGTCAAAACTTTAGTTTAATGTAATTTGCTCTTTTATTATTTAGTATTGTGATTAATGAACAAATAATCATGTGAATTAAGGAAAAATACAAATCTTACTAAAGCTGTTTTTCTGTTTCATGATTTTTCCCTTTAGTCGGCGTATATTTTCTTATTTTCAGATCAATTTCAAAAGTAGATATTCCATTAACATGAGAACAAGACATTGTTTTGAAATAATTTAGAATTCTCTTAAAGAACGAAGAGTCATGGAAAAACAGTATACAAACTTATCATTAAAACGGTTCTTCTCCGTTTCATGTTTTTCCAACTTTAAACGGTAAAACGTTTTTTGTTCGAAGGCTAATTTTAACAGTAGATAAACCGTTTAAAAGAAAAGAAGACATATTTTGATAACAGAGAGATATTTTGATTAATGGAAAAGCTCTTGTACTAAATTAGAAAGTGTGAGCTGAACTAGAGGAAAAAATAATTTGTATATATATATTTTTTATTATTATTTTTTTTTATAAATAGAAAATCTCTGATAAAAAGTTTCATTGCAATAGATTCGGGAATAATGAACCAGATCGATTTTGATTTTTTTTTCAATAAAATTAAACGTTAGTATCAAATTGCTTTAAAAAATTACGGAAAGACCTCATTATAGATATATATGAAAAATTTAAATTGTATTGAATTCTGATGAGAAATCGTGATAATGAGATAGTTGGTGTTCAGTATCATAAACTGAGCTATAATTTTATTAATTATTTTTTGAGTGATGTTTGAGGTACTGAGGCTGTAACTGTGAATGCTTTAGTGCTTTGATGACTGATAGTCAGTATGAGTGTAGGAAATTAGTAAGGTTAGTGCTCAAGGATGGTGTGGTTTTACGTGCGTAATATCTCTTGAAATTAACTAATATGTATGAATTAGAATCATATTTTTAAAAATGCAGCTGAAAACCGACAACTAACTATATGAAGAATAGGAGAGTTCATCAAACAAGAGAAAGGAATGACCAAACTTCCACACAAAAGGCCTCTATCATAGTGAATATTATTATTTTTTGGGGGTGGGGTGGGGGGTGGGGGGGGGAGCGAAAGAGTTGAAATTACTCAATTTCATCCTATAATGGCATGGAAGGAAAGAACCCTTTGAGCTTGGCCAAACACATTGGTGACCCAATAATATTGTTACTGGTATCAGGATATATTGAATTGCGTAGGTACTTTGATCTTTTTTTATTCTGTTAATGCAGTTATTTTCATGTACAGTATATTCCATTAAGCATACTTTGTTTTTTATATTTTCTTAAAATTTTGCTTTTATTTATTTTTCCAATATTCTCTTTTTATATAGCAATTTGATAATCGTCATTCAAGATTATCTTCCTACTTATAAAATGCTTTATTTTTTTGTAATCTGAATTCCCATTTTGATAACCTTTTTTTTAAGTTTATCCGAAGCAATTTTAGTGTTATGATTTAGTAAAAATGCGACGCAAAATTTCTACAATTGCAGTTTCCTAAATTATGGAACAAGTACTACGGAAGCAACTAATGATATTCAATGATTTACAACATAAAGCATAATTGCAAGCCGGATAAGCATTCAAAAGCAAAATTATCTTGATCAAAACATGCAAAAGGTTACTTCATAACCACTAAAAATCGTTTCATTCTAACTATTGGAGGTTAATATGATTTCTTTATTCTTACATCTCAAATATGCAATATAGGTAAATTACAATTTATGAGAAAACAGTGTTGCTTTAGGAACTGTCTTTATACTAATAAAAAGTATATTAATAACCAGCAGCTATTCCCAAGTGAAAATGCAAATTACATTGGAATCTAATTAAAAGGTTAGGCAGCAAGTGGAGGTAACTTAGATTTTATTAAGGCTGATAATATAATATTTTGAATCCTTCCCATTAAAAATAATATATTTTTTTGTATCAACAAGAAGCAAGTTTAATAAAAGAGGGTACGTCATATGTTCAGCCAATTAACCAAATGAAGACTCTAACCTGCATACACACTACTTCGTTGAGAACACATTCACAAAATTGGCACTGATAGCTGGTAGGTAATGTAATCTACATACTATCTCTAACCACTGTACAATTCTTAGCTGAGGAAACTATTAACAAACGTATCTCAGATAAAGTCAGAACAAGCTTTGGACACATTCATGTTCTTTGTTTTTTCCTCAAAAATATGAAATTTATATGGCTATGAACTGCTCATCGCCACGTTACTGCTTTCCTTGCAAACGAGATTAAAAATATGTTCTTTTTCCCATTTTAATAATAAAAATAATTTAATGTTGGAGTCTCGGGAAGTACAGGTTACTCAAAGGAGTAACACGGGGGTTACTGTTAAAATAATGTTAAACTCTGTATAAATATAGAAGATGAATGCACTATATACTATAAAGTGGAGTATTCCAAATGACACGCAATGAAACTAAAACATTGAGAGTATATAAAAAAAACTATGGCACGCTAAAACAAATATAGGGGGAAAATACATGTTTCCTGTTTTCTGTTTGGAAGTTATTTTTTTCTATAGTTGATATAACTTTGTCCATCTTAGGCTCTGACGACACGAGTTATTGAATAATTTAAAAGTTAGGGAAACAAGAGTATCCTGAACAAAAAATTATAAACTAATAATAATAATAATAATAATAATAATAATAATAATAATAATAATAATAATAATAATAATAGTAATAATTTAGTCAACATGAGAGCTTTAACTATTTCTATTGAAAAATAACAGTTTGAAAAATACACACACACACACACACACACACACATATATATATATATATATATATATACATATGTATGCATGTATGTATGTATATGTACTGTGACGAGCCGAAAGAGGGTTGTGAACTCAAAGGCAGGATGCAATCAACTGAGTTATATTGTTATAGAACACACTCCTTTATATACAAAACCTCAAGGCAACAGGACATAAAAAGTTAACAAGACAGACAATGTTACAGAGGAAACAGCAGACATGAATTTTCATGTTCGTTTAGTGCGAGGGAATAGCGAGGATACAAGCATAATATATGCAAAAGGAATTATGTACAATTGTGTGACACACGGTTGGTACATGGCTCCCCCCCTAAAAATGGGGCGCCGTGATCTGGAGAGGCGAACTGTAGGCGGGTCATCTGGCAGAAGATAAGCAGGTTTTAGACGATCAATGGAGACCCAGTCTTTTTTGCCCCGAATGTTTAGGAGGAATGCTTTCGGACTGCGTCGGATCACAAGGAAAGGGCCCGTGTAAGGGGGCGTTAGTGGTGGCTTGCTAGTGTCGTTGCGCAGGAAGACGTGCGTTGCAGAGTGCAAGTCCGTTGGTATGTGATGCTTCGCTGGGGGCTTGTAAGTCTGGCGGCACGGAGTAAATTTTCCCACGACGTGACGTATGCGCTGGAGATCGTCGGAGGAGGTTGTAGAAGGAAAAGATTCGGCAGGGACGACCAACGGGTCGCCATACACCATTTCAGCTGCCGAGACGTCGAGGGCGTCTTTAGGAGTGGTCCTTAGTCCCAGGAGGACCCAGGGAAGCTGAGTAAACCAGTTGCAATCCTTGCAGCGGGACATCAAAGCTGCTTTGAGGGTGCAATGAAAACGTTCAACCATTCCATTGGCAGCGGGGTTGTAGGCCGTTGTCTGATGTAGGGTGATGCCCAGGAGATTCGCTAATGACGTCCAGAATTGAGAGGTGAAAGTAGTTCCCCTGTCAGAAGTAATATGCTCAGGGATACCGAATCTTGAAATCCATCCAGAGAGTAAGGTAGATGTACATGAGGCGGACGTTGCAGTTTCCATGGGAATGGCTTCAGGCCAACGAGTGGAGCGGTCGATGACGATAAACAGGTAACGATGTCCTTGTGATGTGGGAAGGGGGCCTACAACGTCGACGTGAATGTGTGCGAAACGATGCTGAGGTTGAGGAAAGGTACTCACTCCTGAATCCGTGTGTCGATGTACTTTGGAAGTTTGGCAAGAAGTGCAGGCGCGGACCCAATACTCAGCATCCTTAGAAATGCCGCGCCAAATGAACTTTGCCTTCAGCAGCTGTTCAGTAGAACGGCACGAGGGATGTGAAAGGCAGTGAATGAAATCAAACACCTGTCGGCGCATGGGAGTAGGAATCCAAGGTCGCGGTCTACCCGTACTGACGTCACAGAGGATAGTGGTGTTGGAGTCTTCGAGGGGAAAATCTTCCCAACGGAGGGACGTGCAGGATGTCCTACAAGCTTGTTACTCTAGATCCTGTCGTTGGGCTTCAGCCAGGGCGTTGTAATCCAATCCCAGTTGAACGGCAGCCAACGTGTTTCTTGACAGGGCATCGGCAACGGGATTCATTTTCCCAGGGACGTATGGGAGGGTGCAATTGTATTCAGCCACGGCGGAGAGATGTCGGCGTTGACGGGCGGACCAGGCGTCAGACTGTCGAGTGAAGGCGTGCACCAGAGGCATGTGGTCTGTGCGAATGACGAAGGGCGTACCATCTAAGAAATGGCGAAAGTGACGGACAGCCAAGTGCACCGCCAGCATTTCTCGATCGAAGGTAGAATAACCCGATTCTGCCTTGGACAGTTTTTCTGCTAAAAAAGGCCAATGGGCGGGGCGAGCCTTTGACCACCTGCTCGAGTACTGCACCAATAGCGACGTCGCTGGCATCGGTGGAGAGAAGGAGAGGGGCGTGTGGGATAGGAAAAGTGAGAGCCGCAGCAGTTGATAGGGCCTTCTTTGCACTGCAGAAGGCTGCTTCTTGAAGGGGACCCCACTTCAGGTCCTTTGGCTTGCCCTTGAGAGAAGCGTAGAGGGGAGCAAGAGTGGCGGCAATGGCTGGCAGAAAACGGTGATAATAGTTGATCATGCCCAAGAATTCCTGCAGAGCTTTAACGGTCGAGGGCGCAGGGAAATTCTGAACGGCTGCTACCTTCTCAGGGAGGGGATGGACTCCTTCGGGAGTGATACGGTGCCCTAAGAACGACACTTCGTTGGCGCCATAGGTACACTTGTCGTACCGGACTACAAGGCCGTTTTGTTGCAGGCGGTCGAGCACGATGCGCAGGTGACAGAGGTGTTCCTCTTTTGAGGAGGAGAACACAAGTATGTCGTCCACATAACATACACAGAAAGGAGGTCCCCTAAGATGCCATCCATGAGACGTTGAAACGTTGCCCCAGCATTACGAAGGCCGAAGACTGGGTGTCCCGTCGTCTTGATATGGTGATAAATACAGTACTTGGCAGGAACCGTGGGCGTTTGGCGAAGTTCTGGATGGAAAACTTCCGGGTACGACGTGAGGAGGTGGGCGTAGGCATCCGTGGGTGCGCTGATGTGGAGAGCGAGGTTAGAAGGGGCGGGTTGAAGAGGTGTCGACAAGTACGAGTCTGCATTGACCAATCGTCGGTGGGCGACATCGACCAGAAGGTGGAAATGAGAGATAAAATCCGCACCGAGGATTGGCATTGTGACGTCAGCAACGAGAAACTTCCAATTGAATTTACCGTTTCCGAACGATAATGTGAGGTTCTCGTAACCGTAGGTGGGTATCGCAGATCCGTTGGCAGCTACCAAGCGGACGTCGGCAGATGTAGACAGACTACGTCGTGCCTTGAAGAGTTTCCTTGGCGAAAGAGAACGACAAGCACCCGCGTCTACCAAAAATCGCACGCCCGTTCCTGCATCCTGTAAAAAGAAAAGATTAGAAACATGGGAGGCCACCGCCACAAGCGATGGCCTACTTACACGTTTTTGGGCCACTGACAATCCTTGGCACATTTCTTCGCGGTTGCCCCAAATCTGAAGTGGTAGTAGCAAAACTGTGGCGGATGGGAGGTAGTAAGTAGCTGTAGAAGTCGTTCGTTGGGGCCGCGAGCGATTGGTGGGTGGTGGGCGGCTTTGTCGCCGCTTCGGCACGTCACGGGGTAGGCGTGTATGTCCTACGGCATTCATGTCAGCTTCGGTTGACGTTGAATAGGCATCCTCATCTTCAGGGGTAGAGGCGTTGATGGAGGTCTTGAAGTGGCTGTCCATAAGGGCGTCGGCTTTGGTCATCAAGTCCTTTATGGGTAAACTATCGATATCGGGTATGGCAGCGCGTACAGGTTCGGGTAAACAGCGTATCCAAAGGGCACGAAGTAGGTTCCTCTCACGAGGAGAGCCGTCTGCGGCAGGTTGAAGGCGAGCGATACTGGTCATTTCCCTGAGGGCAAGCGAAGCCCTTTGGTCCACCAACGGTTGTTGCGAGAGCTGAAAAGGCTTTGCTATACGGGCAGCTGGCGACGGCGAGTACTGGTGTAGAAGGTATGTTTTGAGGGCGTCATACGCTATTGGGGTGTCTCCTTGTTCACAAAGCCCGTCGGATATTTCTGGGAAGGTGTCCTCGGGTATCGCCGTGAGAACATAATCCGCTTTGGTGGTTGAGCGAGTCACGCCCCTGATACGAAACTGGACTTCTGCGCGTTGAAACCAAGCAAAAACTTCTCCGCTGACGAACGGTGAAAGTTTCAATGTGGTGGCCGCACCGCCAACTGTTGTAGTAGAGTCCGTCTCCGTCATAGTACCAATGATGGAGGGGCGAGGGAGATGGGGGTGGAAGGCAGTGGGAGCGAGTCGACTTCCGAGGTCATCAATGTGACGAGCCGAGAGAGGGTTGTGAACTCAAAGGCAGGAAGCAATCAACTGAGTTATATTGTTATAGAACACACTCCTTTATATACAAAACCTCAAGGCAACAGGACATAACAAGTTAACAAGACAGACAATGTTACAGAGGAAACAGCAGACATGAATTTTCATGTTCGTTTAGTGCGAGGGAAGAGCGAAGATACAAGCATAATATATGCAAAAGGAATTATGTACAATTGTGAGACACACGGTTGGTACAGTACACACACGCACACACACACACACACACACATATATATATATATATATATATATATATATATATATATATATATATTATATATATATATATATATGTATATATATATATATATATATACACATACACACATATATATATATATATATATATACTTATATATATATATAAATATATTTACATAACGTAGGTGTGCATATCTAGGAACGCAATGAGCTTCAATATGTTCATATAAAGAGAGGCTTATATCAAATAAAGATTTTCTTGGTACACTAGATTACCCAGAGTAAAAACCTGAGTTTGATATGAAGATAGCAATAAACAGTGAGAGTACTGTTTCATTATGTCATTAATATACACATTATCTGATATAATGTCCTTTTAATGATGGAATATGATGTTTAATAGTTGAAAGCCTATAGCTAATAAACAAGATTAATGGTAAACATGAGAAGATATTAAATGGGGACCTAAAAGATAGAATCCTACTCCTCTGCACACCAGGATTTCTCTCTCTCTCTCTCTCTCTCTCTCTCTCTCTCTCTCTCTCTCTCTCTCAAAGAAACAATTGCATTAACAATAAAACAATGAAAACTATACACTGAAATACGTATTATGAAGTAGGACATTTACTTTACAGATGGACGTTAGTAGAGGGCTTCTCCCGAAAATTTGGAGCAGTATTCCCTTCTTGTATTTGCCCTGAATCTTCTCAAATTGGTGCAAGCTCTATCTGTAACTAATATTAAAACAGCAACAATGATGTAGCTAAGCATAATCTTGATACACAGATATTGTAGAAGTTTTTTTTTATCTATTTTTTTTTTATTACGTATTGCGTCCCTTTTGAGAAGAAATACCCAACTCTTTTATCTGCCATGTGCTTTGGAAAATTCTTAAAAAAAGCCTAGTAATAGATGTTATCTTTTTTTATATTTCAGGGACATGGGGTGGTCGGAGGTAGCTCAGATAGAGAGAGAGAGAGCGCTGTCTGGTGTTGCCTGGATACGTGTTTGAGAGAGCAATACTTGGTAACTCTGACATTGTTAAGCCAATCCTCCACACTTCCAATTCTCCTGGAAGCTTCTAGAAGTAGCTAAGTTTCATATATAAGGCAACCCCAGGGTTGCATATATAGATAGAGAATTCAGCCTTAAGTCATAGTCATCTCCCCCTCTCTTGCTCACCTCTCATATGCCACTCAGTGTATTGTTTTAAAAGTGTTCAGTGAAATATCGAAGTTTTGGTGGGACGGATTTTCTGTAAACATAGTGAGTACTGATAAAAATCCTATTTGAGTTTTTGTAAACGACCTTGTAGGAAGGTGACAGGTACTTGTATTGTGATCTGCTTTTCTATTTTCATCAAGTGTCAAACTTAAATATTGCATTCAGATCTAATTTCAAATGAAACAAGTGATTGTATAATTTTCATAAGTAGTTTTATTTTTTCTTAGTCTAAGGTTTATTCAGATTTGATATTACAAGTCGAGTTATTATATAATTTTCAGATCGTAATATTTTTGACTTAATCTAAGTTTTACTCAGACTTAATCTTTTGAGTGATTTATTTGTTTTATTTAAATTTTTCTCAAAGCGTTGTAATTTATATAGAATATATCAATTTTTTGTAAAGAGCGTATTATCTTAATCACTAGTGTTTATTACAACCTCGCTCCTATCTTGTAAAGAATCGTAGTAAGTAATGGTTTTTGAATAATTCTTAGGAATAATTACCCAGTTTTGCTATGAGTGTACTTATAAGACCTTTGGATATTCATGAGTTTTATATATTGCTGTCTGTTAGTAATTTAACTGTGTCAGAGTTCGGGTATTAAAATTTCCAAGCGTAACAGATGTAATGTGAGTTTGGAATGGGATGTTTAGCTTGCCAGCCGTAATATATATGATGTTATATGTTTGGTTCCCAGGCACGAGCCATAGTATACTAAATCTTTTGGTGGCCAGACCCGGGAGCCGGCATTAAATTATATATATATATATATATATATATATATACAGAATATATATATATATATATATATATATACATATATATATATATATATATATGGCGTATGGTATCGAGTATTATTAGGATTCCCTTTTAAGGGAATACTATTATTATTATTATTATTATTATTATTATTATTATTATTATTATTATTATTATTAGGACTCCCATTTAGGGGAAGACTATTGTTTTTGGTATTATTATTATTATTATTATTATTATTATTATTATCATTATTATTATTATTATTATTATTCTTTCCGCGTGTTTTTTTCGCAAGAAATCTGAAATAATTATAATAGGTAGCGTATGGTAAGAATATGCCATAAACCCAGTTTAAGTGACCTTGACCTACTTTTCAAGGTCACAGGGGCTTTTAAAGGCAAAATTTGTAAAATTTTAAATTGTCATTAGGCCTAAAGTATAAGCTGTATGGCTAAGGGCCTAATGGACAATGATACAGAGGTAAATCCCCAGATATTGCCCTACTTTAATGCAAGTAGGTCAAGGTCAAGGTCGCTAATGGCCAAACCGGCTCAAAACAGGTTTGTTTCCGAGATCTCAAAAACCATAAGGCCCAGAGCCCTGATCTTAGTGGCATATGATGCCCTATATATATATATATATATATATAAGGTTAGCTTAACTTTTGTAGCGACTGCTTAATTACTTTTTTTAATATATATTTTTTTACTATTTTTGACATTGCAGAAATCGTGACTTTGGCAATTTCTCCATGAAATACGGGTTTTTTGTTTATAGCATGCTATAGTAAACTACCCCAAACATATGCATAAAACCAAATCAAATGTCAAATTTGACCTTGACCCTCATTTTGACCTTGACCCTCATTTTCAAGGTCATATGGCTATTTCATGGAAAAAAAAATTTGACATGGGCTAAAAGTGATGTTTTGTTGTCAACACCCACCCCCAACCCCCACGTCCAATTCGCACATGCTCTTTCAGAATATGGGGTCATATTTAACCTGTGACCCTCACATGACCTTGTAAGTGCCCATTGTCTTCAAGCTCAAAGATCAATTTCTCTATAGTTGTCATTTTTGCCTCTGTTTCACCTCCATATACCTGCTATTATACAGATAAATGGCTTTAGAATAGTTTGTTAACATAACTCAAAATTTAGTTAAGTGGTCATTAGGCCAATAAACCTTTACACAATATCTTTTACTGATTGACAAAAGCATTTTCACACCTATTTTGCAGGGGAATCCTCCGCCACTGGCTTTAGCCAGTAGCAGGCTAGTTATTATTATTATTATTATTCTTTCCGCGCGTTTTTTTTTCGCAAGAAATCTGAAATAATTATAATAGGTAGCGTATGGTAAGAATATGCCATAGACCCAGTTTAAGTGACCTTGACCTACTTTTCAAGGTCACAGGAGATTTTAAAGGCAAAATTTGTAAAATTTTAAATTGACATTAGGCCTAAAGTATAAGCTGTATGGCTAAGGACCTTATGGACAATGATACAGAGGTAAATCCCCAGATATTGCCCTACTTTAATGCAAGTAGGTCAAGGTCAAGGTCGCTAATGGCCAAACCGGCTCAAAACAGGTTTGTTTCCGAGATCTCAAAAACCGGAAGGCCCAGAGCCCTGATCTTAGTGGCATATGATGCCTTATATATTTATCTAAGCTTAGCTTAACTTTTGTAGCGACTGCTTAAGTAATTTTTTTAATATATATTTTTCACTATTTTTGACATAACAGAAATCGTGACTTTGGAAATTTCTCCATGAAATACGGGTTTTTTGGTCATAGCATGCTATAATAAACTACCCCAAACATATGCATAAAACCTCCAAATCAAATGTCAAATTTGACCTTGACCCACATTTTGACCTTGACTCTCATTTTCAAGGTCATATGGCTATTTCATGGAAAAAATTTGACATGGCCTAAAAGTGATGTTTTGTTGTCAACACCCACCCCCAACCCCCACGTCCAATTCGCACATGCTCTTTCAGAATATGGGGTCATATTTAACCTGTGACCCTCACATGACCTTGTAAGTGCCCATTGTCTTCAAGCTCAAAGATCAATTTCTCTATAGTTGTCATTTTTGCCTATGTTTTACCTCCATATATCTGCTATTATACAGATAAATGGCTTTAGAATAGTTTGTTAACATAACTCAAAATTTAGTTAAGTGATCATTAGGCCAATAAACCTTTACACAATATCTTTTACTGATTGACAAAAGCATTTCCACTCCTATTTTGCAGGGGAATCCTCCGCCACTGGCTTTAGTAAGTCGCAGTCTAGTTATTATTATTATTATTATTATTATTATTATTATTATTATTATTATTATTATTATTATTATTATTATTATTAATATTATTATTATTATTATTATTATTATTATCAGCTAAGCTATAACCCAAGTTTGAAAAGCAGTATGCTATAAGCTCAAAGGCACCGACTGGGAAAATATTTCAGTGAGGAAATGGATTATGGAAATAAATAAAGTACAAGGGAAGTATTAACAATAAATATAACATATTTTTACAACAGCAACAATATTAAAATATTTTTGTTCATAAATAAACTATAAAAAAAAGACTTATGTTAGTCTGTTTACCATTAAAATATTGACTGCAAGTTCCTTATTGAGTACTCAAATGAGAAATTAGTCCTATTCTTGATGTGCATTAACATATACAAGTGGAAGTTGTGGGTTTTTATGTTACGCAACTCTTTCTGTTCTTTTTGTTATTTCATTTATTTGCACCTGTACCGCAATGGTTGAATGCCTCCTGGTATTTCATCTCGCTAAACAGAATGATCTCGGGCTTTTCTTTCCCAGGTTTTAAAGTTGATATCGCACATCATCATATTCTTGTACCATAGATCAATGCTGTACCCTTGATGTACTGAAAAAGGTTTTTTTCATATAATATCAATTAATATATTTTCCCAATTCTAGAGGTTCTACTCTCCATCTGGATCGTTGAACTTCATATTTTATGTGGCTGTGCCTTCGTCGTTTAGGTGCTGAGGTAAGTTTATTACGTGACCAAGAAGCACCTTTTTTATTAGTTTAGAAATTTCTTTGTTGTTCTCGTCAAAATATGCCTCAAGTTTGTAATAAATCATATCTATTGTTTCTGAGCAAGTATCAAACACTGAAGTCCTGAATCTCTCCCGTGTTCTTTAATACTTGGTAGGTAACGATCTGGTAAATTATTGATCAGGTTTTCCTGATAGAAAAGGTTTGTCGAGGCATTTTATAGATAATCAGATTCTCTTTAATATTTTATTTATGTAATTCTTACTGCTGCTTTAATGTTTAAAGGTTTAAAGGGTACTCAGGAATAGTGGAGGGAAGGGATAGTGGTAATCCCCTATAAGCAGGGTAATGCTCTAGAGTCCGGAGTCTGATCATATATACAAATGACCAGAGCCAACGCCACCTCTCCACGCAAATTAGGACCAAGGAGGGCCAGACAACGGCTGCTGATGACCCAGCAGATAGACCTATGTGCTGCCCCAAACCCACCATCCTTAGCTACAAGGATGACGAGGTTTCAGCGACCAAAGGAACTCACGAGTTTGACCGGGACTCAAGCCCTATTCTAGCTATTTCTAGGCAAGGCCCCCATTCTTATCATGGAGTAGACCATGTTATGATTAGCCCAATAGTCCTCAGTGAGTGAAGCAAATATATAGATCTTACAGTCACAGTTCCTCACCATAATGTAGCTGAGTATATGCCAGTAATTAGATCTAATATGCTTGTAGGTAGTTTTGTATTTATTCTTTTGCCTGAAGATGGTATTTGCGATGCATTGGTTGAACTCAGCATTTAAATAGAAGAATAGTTCCATTTGGGTTAATGTTTCCCTCACCATGTCCACAAATAGTATCTCTAGTAGGCTGGCCAGGGCACCAGCCACCAGTTGAGATACTACCCTTTGACAGGCCAGACAGTACTACATTGGATCCTAATCTCTGGTTACGGTTCATTTTCTCTTAGCCTACACATACACCGAATAGTCTGGCCTAATCTTTATATATTCTCCTCTGTCCTCATACACCTGACAACACTGAGATTACCAAACAATTTTTCTTCTCTCAAGGGGTTAACTACTGCACTGTAATTGTTCAGTGGCTACTTTCTTCATGGTAAGGGTAAAAGGGACTCTTTAGCAATGGTAAGCAGCTCTTCTAGGAGATGGACACTCTAAAATCAAACCATTGTTCTCTAGTGTTGGGTAGTGCCATAGCCTCTGTACTATGGTCTTCCACTGTCTTGGGTTAGAGTCCTCTTGGTTGAGGGTACACTCGGGCACACTGTTCTCTCTTGTTTCTCCTCTTCTTGTTTTGTTAAAGTTTTTATAGTTTATATAGGAAATATTTGTTTTAATATTGTTGCTGTTCTTAAAACAACTAATTTTTTTCCTTGTTTCCTTTCTTCACTGGGCTGTTTTCCCTCTTGGGGTCCCTGGGCTCAAAGGCTGTTCTCCTCTCTGGTCTGGTAGATCCAGTGTCGTCTACTAGGATACGGATATTCCAAGTTGCAACTTAAAGCTATACATTATGTAAATTATTTCGACCAAAATATGGATATACCCTCTGGATGCGGTTTTTCATACAGGTTTGGTAAGAAGCAGACTATTTTTAGGAAACCTTTTCAAACCCCATCCCCACTTGTGGCTGCCCAGTCATGAATGTCCCTGCTAAAAAGCTCTCCTGCCTCGGATCCAAAAGCTTACCGACTGAAATAAACATCCACCGCAAAATCTCCGATAAAAACTGAGCATTCCAAGATATCACAATTATTGTCCTCACCGTATCCTCTCAGTCACCGCCTGACATAAGTTTAGGTAGGTACATGCAAAGTGGCAAGGGAACGCTTGTGCTTGGATATGTTTAATGCACAAAAGCAATTGCACTTAAGCTCGCATTCAGACTTAATGTGAAAAGCGAGTATTTCCCCAGCAAGCAAAGCCAAGGTAACAGAGCACCATTCCAAGGTATTCGTTTAGTTCACCCGGGTTTAATCATTATTCGTAGTTCCCTCCACAAATACGCGCAAAAGAAATTATATGGAATTTAGGATATATGACTCTTCGCTTGCAATAGTAATCTCATGATGGTGTCAGTATTCCGGGAGGTTATACTTTGCATTTATGATGAGGATTTCCAAAATATCTAGAAATTACTTTGATTCAATAGGTCTGACATTCACTACTGAGATAAGAATTGATGTTGAAAAACTGTGATTTCTCGTAGGAATCATTGAATTCCACTTGAAATGAAATACATTCGAAGCTCTACCTCACACCACACAAGAGTTTAAAAAAAAAATAATAACTCTTATCCTGACATTCCTAAATATCTTAGAAATGGTTTGACAAGAAAAATGCACAAGGGCACTTCGAAACACATTTCTTCATACTCTTCAAAGAAGGAGAGAGAATATACGCAACTGAAAATTGGCAGGAGTTAATTATCCAGGTTGATAAGTTAACTTCACTAATAAAAATGGATTTAGATGAGAGCGCTTATTGTTTTCAGGTCAGTGTCAAAATAATTTGCACGTTTCTCGGGATTAATCTTATTAACAATTTTAACTATCCCGGAGAGAAAGAGAGAGAGAGAGAGAGAGAGAGAGAGAGAGAGAGAGAGAGAGAGAGAGCATCCTTCTCATATATAGGGAAAAGGGTGTGATAGATAATTTTATGCTTTATTTTTCTTTCTTTTTTTTGTTCCGGGAAAACTCTTATCCTTTGTTGGTTTATTTAATTTCTAACCAGAATTCCCAGAACAGCAAGACAGTGTAATGATCGAAGGAGGTGGTGGCACAGTCAATTCTATTTCCTTCTGCTTATATCGGTGAGAGGAAACAAATTCAAAACGAATGAATGAATGATTTGAAGTTCTCTGGCATCCTGAAATCGAAGGTCATTGACGCCGATATCGTTTATTATAAATTAAGATTAATAGAACATTCAAGTAAAACTAAAAACCTAAATATGTTATAAAAGTTAAATAGCATTAAGAATACCTGATATAAATTTAAAAATACCACCAGCATTGTACGGCACATTATGTCCAAGGATCTTGGCAAGGATGGACCGGCCATCCTCACTCCGAGCATCAAACAGATATCTATTTCTTTCTGTGCTATAAGTCGGGCATTCACTCACCTTATTAGCGGTTAAAGTATCCCAATGCTTTTGTCAATTGTTATAAATAGCATTATTAATTGCTGGTAAAAAAAAATCATTGCAGAGAATGGGATACTTTCTTAGTAAGCAATTCGGCTGCAGCCCTCTTTGCCAGCGAATCTGCCTCTTCATTTCCAGACACACTTACATGTGCCGGAACCCAGCAAAATCGAACTGTTATACATTTTAGACCAATAATTAAAAGCTACTCTAAAATATTTAAAACTAAAGGGTTACTAGAATTAAAACCTTCTAAAGCTTGAAGGACTCTTCTTGAATCACTATAAATAGTAAGATGGCCTTCTTTTAACGCTATTTTCTCAATAGCGGTTAGTATGCCATATAATGCAGCAGTAAACATGGAAGATATTGAAGAAAGTGCACTTCAACAGTTAAAATGACTACTATATACTCCAAATCCAACGCCAGCATCAGATTTGGAGCTATCGGTATATATAAAAGTGGATTTCCTATGTTCTTCAACATGTTCCATAAGACCAAAAGCATACCGCACGCTCATACATACAAAATCTATAATAAAAACTTTCAGTTTGTACACAGACTAGATGGCACTCAACACTTTAAAGAAAAAAACAGAGCAAAATCAATTCCTTGTAAAGTGACCAGTATTCACCGGAATATGATAAGAATCATGAGTGTTATTGTCATTGCAACT
>NC_090745.1:66889175-66909175 GCF_036898095.1 Palaemon carinicauda | reverse complement strand
CACGATACTTGAAGGAGGATGATTTGATGTTTGTTGCTGGGGTACTATCGCATTTTGCTTAGGGACAGTACCAGAGCTACTTCCACTATAACTGTTGAACTTGTTCACATAGTTATTACGGAACTGGTTTTCATGGTTCGGCGAATACTTGGCACGTGGTCGGAACGACGGTTGAAACTTCATGCCGAGGAGGGTTTACAAGTGATAATATTGTAATCTTTACCGAGCGAAGCGGCTATATCATGTTTCTTCACCTCTGTCTCTCACGTACATTTGAATGTGTTCAGGAATTCCTCGTAGATACTGGTCTAGTAATCAGTTCTTCTAAATCAGCCATCTCCTTTTATGTTAGCAGCCTCTGTCCATCTCTTAAAACATTGTAGTAGCTTATAAGCGTAATCCAGGAAAGTCATTTTTTCGTCCTTCAACAAACTTCGGAAATTATCCTTATAATATTCCTGAGTCATCTGGTACACCTGCAGCACACTCCTCCTCCCTTCTTGATACTCCTTCCTCTGGTCCTGAGATAAGGATAAATAAGCAGTGCGTTCTTTCCTAAAGAGCACACTCTGCACTAATAAAGACCATTTATCTTCTGGCCATTCCATCATCGACGCAATCGTTTCAAAATGATCGAAGAACTCATCTGGGGCTTGTTCTGTGAATTTCATTATCAATACCTGTGCATTTGAAATATGAATCATCTGAGTTGTAATCCATGCAAGAGCATTGAACAGTTCCAATTCCCACAGATATCGTACGTCTTCTGCCCGTCTTTCTTTCCCTTCTGTCATCATCTTCAACCTAATCAAATTCTCTTTCACTGCAGTTCATCGAATTTCAGCTTCTACTTCTCTTGTTACTTCCATCCCTTAACTTTCTAGGTTAGATGATCCTTGCTTCACGATAAATTCTTCCTGCAACCTTTCATGAGCTGCCACAATATTTTCTTCTGACAACTTTCCCGAGTTTATCAACACTTCTAAGGCTAAACATATGATTTGTGCTTTAATCATCCCAGTCGTTGCATGGCCGCCACATGTCATTAAGATATAGAGCCACTGAGTTTTAGTTATATTAGCTTCAGATAATTTCTGAACACTTAGGTTATTGAAAACTCTAGGATATTAAACTTTGCCATCTTGTAATTTAACAGTATTAAATTTCTTTCCAAAATTATATCGAAACAATACACAAAATACTATCAACAATGTACAATTCAAACCTTTAATCAAAACATGGCTCTGTTATCACCAATATTTAAAACAAACTCGCTTGATCCCAAGGGTCTGGGCACCAAAAATATATTATTTAATGATGGCTCCCGGTTCTGGTGACCAGAAATACATTATACTCTGGCTCGTGACTTGGAACCAAACATATACAGTGAACCCTCGTTTATCGCGGTAGATAGGTTCCAGACCCGGCCGCAATAGGTGAAATTCCGCGAAGTAGTGACATCAGATTTACCTATTTATTTAACATGTATATTCGGACTTTTAAAACCTTCCCTTGTACGTAGTACTGTTAACAAACTACCCTTTAATGTACAGAGCACTTAATGCATGTACTACAGCACCCTAAACTAAAACAGGCACAAATATTAAAGGCGATTTTATATCATGCGTTTCCTAAACACCTAAAAAGCATGATAAAAAATGGCAACCAATGTTTTGTTTACGTTCATCTCTGATCATAATGAAGAAACAAACTCATTTAGTGTACACATATATGTATAGGTTAGTTTTTGCATCGATTATATTGATTATACAGTATGTTGATTTTTTTATTACCAATGTTTTACTTTATTTTTCTTAGGACTTCCAAATGAAATGTTTTTCTTTATGACGCCGCCTGAAACGACGGCGTCATAAAGTACTGTACGCTCAGTAAACAACCACGCTCAGAACAAACAAGGCATTTAACGCGCATGATGATAGTGATAAATAATGATACAGTACAGTATTTACAGTAAAAGCATTTACAAAATATGTTACCTTACAAATATAATTTACCGTATCTATATAAAATCATACAGTACTGTACAGTACATATTGTACGTAGCAAAGCAGGAAAACAATTTACGAGAGAGAGAGAGAGAGAGAGAGAGAGAGAGAGAGAGAGAGAGAGAGAGAGAGAGAGAGAGAGAGAGAGAGAGAGAGAGAGAGATTGTTTTACGTATGTACTGTAAATGTAAATTTTAAACAAAAAAAATCAATTTATGAGAGAGAGAGAGAGAGAGAGAGAGAGAGAGAGAGAGAGAGAGAGAGAGAGAGAGAGAGAGAGAGAGAGATTTTTTTACGTACGTAAATGTAAATTTTAAACAAAAAAAATATGATAGGTTACAACATGTAGACTTTTAAAACCTTCCCTTTAACTTAATGCATACAGTACAGTACTAAACTATAAAACAGGCACAAATACAGTATTAGAATGTGAGAATATTAAAGTAAAAAATAAAGATTGTTACTGTACTCACCACGAAAGAAGTTCAAGAAAAACTTGAATGATGAGGGCGATGAATTTGCTGCACAGTAGAAATGATGATGATGAAGCTGGTGATGTGTTCTACTGTGCAGCCAGGTAGTATTTTACGTCTCTTCAGACGGAGGTGTCTTTTCCTGGGACACCTCTTCAACTTCTTCAATTTCTTCCGAAGGCGTAGTAGCAGGAAGAACTTGTTCTTTTTTGCGAGGCTGGAAGAACATTGTGATCGGAAGTTGTTGCCGCTGCTTCTTTTTTCGATCTAAGAGCATCTTGCAGGGAGTCATTATGTCATCAACCTTGTTGCAGAATTGCATCGACCGAACCATATCCTCGTCCCACTCTTGCAACATTTCTTTCACCTCCTTTATATGGTTGCAGACCTTGGCAAGCCGTTCTAGTGTTAAGCCCGTTTCTTCGACATTTTCTTGGGTCTCTTCCTGGGTTTCACTCTCTTCTTCGCTTGCCGATTTCGTCAGGTCTTCGAGGTCTGCGTCAGTTAGGGGCTGGGAATGGCAGTCCAACAACTCGTCGACGTCTTCAGTCGTCATGTCGCCAAACCCGTCACCTCCAATTATGGCAGCCAACTGCACAGATTTACGTACTGCAGAGTGTTGGATTTCACCAGGTGTAAATCCCTCATCGTCGTAAACAATCTCGGGCCACAACTTCTTCCAGCTCGCATTCACAGTTGCAGGTTTCATCTCTTGAAGTGCCTTCTGAATATTCTTCAGGCACGTGGCTATGGTGTACTGCCGCCAGTACGCCTTCAAGTTAAAATCTTCATCCTCATCCTCTTGGGCAGCATCCACACATGCAACGAGGTCCGCCAAGGTATTCTTCGTGTAGAGGGCCTTGAACGCCCTGATAACCCCCTGGTCCATCGGTTGAATTAATGACGTGGTGTTGGGTGGCAGGAACTCAACCTGAACGCCCTCACGCGACAGGTCAGTTGCGTGTCCCCCAGCGTTATCCATAAGGAGAAGGATCTTGAATGGCAAGCCCTTCTCTACGAGATATTCATTGACTTGCGGGATGAAACACTGGTGGAACCAGTTGGAGGTCAGTATCTTCGTAATCCATGCTTTTGGATTAGGCATCCAGTACACGGGAAGGAGATTCTTATTCTTATTTTTCAAAGCGCGAGGATTTTTTGACTTATAAATAAGCCCCGGCTTTAGCATAAATCCAGCAGCATTGCCACACATCACGAGGGTAACGCGATCCTTGAATGCTTTAAAGCCAGAGGCTTTGGCTTCCTCTTTGAACAGGAAAGTTTGCGACGGCATTCTCTTCCAAAACAAGCCGGTCTCATCCATATTAAAGACTTGTTCCGGCTTGTATCCACCTTCGGCGATAATATTCTTGAACGTCTGGTTCACGTAAGTTTCAGCAGCAGCAGTGTCAGCCGAAGCAGCCTCCCCATGCAGGGAAACGCTTTTCAGGGCGAAGCTTTTCTGTAACTTCGCGAACCATCCTTTGCTGGCGGAAAAAACGTTGTTTCTGAGGCTGGGAATCAGTGGATTTCCCTGGTTGAGGATCATCTGCATCATCATCTTCTTCAGCATGGTTGCCATCGTCGTCTTGAGGTTCTTTTGCAGCAAAATTCTGATACAAGCTCAAAGCCTTTGTTCGGATGGTGTTTGTATCCAAGGCTATGTTCTTCTTCCGGCAGTCGGCAATCCACACAGCTAAAGCACCTTCCATGCGTACGATCGTTTTATTACGCATTGTAACGACTCGCTTCGCTGATCTGCTAAAGGTGATTGCAGCCGTCTTTCTAATGTTCGCCTCGTCCTTCTTGATATAGCGAACAGTAGATTCGTTGATCCCAAAATGGCGCGCCGCGGACGCGTAACTTCTACCGTCTTTTAACATATCGAGAAGCGTAACCTTCTCAGCAATCGTCATCATCCTTCGGTGGCGTTTAGGCTCACTACCAGCCTTAGTAGAAGCAGAACGCTTTGGAGGCATTGTACAGTAGGATTTGACAAAAAGTTCAACTTAAAAAGGTCGCACACAGCACAGATTAAACTTCACAAAATTAAGAACGTCTACTCAGCGATACGCGGGAACAGAGAGTGGACGACCCAGGCCCGCGAGAACCTAGATGCTGGAAGCTGGAGATGAGGGCAAAACACCAATCACAGGCTAGATAACAAAACTTGAGTTCTGATTCGTCATCTATCAGCGCTTGAACCAATCACAACCCGTCTTACAGTATATGATGCGTAGGTTACCAACTCATACAAGATACCCCGCGCATACCGTACGTACAGTATTAATAATAATAATAATGAATAATGATAATAATACAGTACAGTACTGTAATAATAATAATAATAATAATGATGATAATAATAACAATCATAATTTTATTAACAACAACAACAATAATAATAATAATAATAACAATAATAATAATAGCTTTACGTATGCTATTTTATTCTTTTGTAGGATGTGTGTGTGTGTCTCACTCTCTCTCTCTCTCTCTCTCTCTCTCTCTCTCTCTCTCTCTCTCTCTCTCTCTCTCTCTCTCTCTCTCTCTCTCTCGTACGCTTATTCGAAATGTGATTTTTGCAACAAAGAATATTATTGGATGCAGTACTATGTACGTATACATACAAAAGATTCATGGAAAAGAAGCACATCCATTACATTTGTAGTACAGTAGTAGCCATCAGCAGCCTTACACCATTCTAATATTGTATGACTGCATCTGATTTGCGTTTCATGTTCGATTTAATTTTACTACATACTGTATACAGTGCTGAATTATCGTATGATAATAATACAGTAATAATAATAATAATAATGATAATAATAATAACAATAATAATTTTATTAACAACAACAACAATAATAATAATAATAACAATAATAATACACGTAATAGCTTTACGTATGCTATTTTATTCTTTTGTAGGATGTCTCTCTCTCTCTCTCTCTCTCTCTCTCTCTCTCTCTCTCTCTCTCTCTCTCTCTCTCTCTCTCTCGTACGCTTATTCGAAATGTGATTTTTGCAACAAAGAATATTATTGGATGCAGTACTACGTACGTATACATACAAGAGAATCATGGAAAAGATGCACATCCATTACATTTGTAGTATAGTAGCCATCAGCAGCCTTACACCATTCTAAAATGGTATGACTGCATCTGATTTGCGTTTCATGTTCGATTTAATTTTACTACGTACTGTATACAGTACTGTATTATCGTATGATCACATTCTCTTTTCGTGTTTTATTTCTTTCTGTGCTGAATTATATATCATATGTAATGCAATGAACAATTAGTAAGTGCAGATATTACTAATTACAGTATTAATGGAATTACAGGTAACAAAATATCGTATTTGGGGTCTTCAGATTTCGCGGTATTTTCGAAATTTCCGGAAAATCCGCGATATGTATATATATATGGGTTATGGAAAAAACCCGCGAAGTGGTGAATCCGCGATGGTCGAACCGCGAAGTTGCGAGGGTTCACTGAAATATAATATATACTACAACTGGCCAGCTAATCAACCTCTCGAATTCCAAACTCACTTGTTTGCTTTTACATTGCAACTGTTACACTTGGAAATAGCAATACATGAATTCTAAGACAGTTAAATAACTCTCAGAGAGCAATATATAAAACACAAAACTAAACTAGGTAATTTTTATTATGAATAAACTTCAGTTCATTATCAGGATACAAGCAAAACTAATCTTAACAATAGTGATTGGAATAATACACTACAAAGACAAGTATATTCTATAAAAATTATAACACTTTGAAACAATTCATATAAATCCAATGAATCACTAGAAACATTAAGTCTGAACAAAACTTAGATTAAGACAAAAATGTTACGATCGAAATATTATACAATACCTTAACTTAAAATGTAAAATCTGAATAATTTTTACAGTAACAAAAAAGAAATAACACTTACAAAAATTATACAATCAGTCTCACTTGAAATCAAATCTGAATGCAATATTTAGGTTTCTCACTTAATGATATATAGAAAATCAGATCATAATACAAATACCTAACCTTCCTATACAGCCGTTTAACAAATGCTAAGAGAACCTTTATAAGTACCCACTTATTGGATATATGCGGGGACACAAATCATTTTGGTGAGACACCGTATTAGTACTGAACACTTTTAAAACAATACTCTGAGCTGCATGCAAAAGGGAGAGAGGGGAAGATGGCTCTCCTAAGGCTGAAAATTTTTATGTCTATGTAACCTTGGTGTAGTTTTATATATATGAAATTTAGCTACTTCCAGAAACTTCAAAAAGAACTGGGAATCGTGGAGAGACGAGCAAAGGCCTCAAAGTTACCAAGTATCGCTCTCTCGAATAGGTATTCACGCCACGCCAGCCGGCTTTCTTAGTCAGCTAGGTCTGCCAACACTTTGTCCCAGTAGGGTTTAAGTCTTTCTTGAGCGATGCTCTTATGTTTGCTCTAATGTTTTGGTTTTTGAGATTGCTTACGAGACGTTCGACGCTCAGTTGGGAGTGGGTTGTCGGAACCCCAGAGCCAGAGTCATGTAGCCTCTTATTATACATTAAACGGATTTTGAGCGAAGCGAAAAATCTATTTTTGGGGGAGATGGCCATGTCGTCCTGATGGAAGTTCCTAAAGGGTAGCTTCCTTGGGTATATATAACTACGGCGATATTCCCAGAGAATTTACCTTAAGGTACCCAGAATTCTAACTCCTGGAGCGAATATCCCTAATAAAAGAACCAGGGATATCGCGAAATATCAGAGGACGTATTCTTGACACGCCACATGGCAATCTGCACCCCGAACAGAGTTAACACTTCGAAGGGGTCAATTGGCAAGAAAACGAAAATGAGAAAGAAAAAGGAGAGCCGCTCGCAAGGTATCTCTCCTCTCCCGTTTCGTAAGCGTGCATTGTACCACTCACGGGGCCATCTGTATTCCTTGTAGCGATACACGAGGTGCTATAGATACTGTTTGTAGGGAGGGGACCTACAGCCCTTTAAAAGAAAGTGAAGGGCGGGTCCATCAGGACGACATGGCCTTCTCACCCAAAAATAGATTTTTCGCTTCGCTCAAAATCCGTCTTTTGGGCTCAAGCCATGTCGTCCTGATGGAAGTATACCAGAGCATTACTGTATCTGTGGATTCTCAAAACGTGCCGTACTCCCCGAAGGTATTTCCCGGCCAACTAGACCTAGAGACCTAAGATGTTACCGTTATACATCTTTTCAACTAACCATAAATCATGTTAGTGCTGCCTGCCCCCTACAGGGAAGAGTCCTACTAGACTCTGGAAAAGTCTCGAAGAGTACATATACCTATTTATGAATAACAGACAAGCCAATATAGTGGTCTCAGCCTATATCATGTAAAGCATAGTTTGTAAAGAACCACTGCGTCAATATGAAATATCGACCAGTTCTCCGTTCAATACTGGATTGGACAAAGGTTTATATCCGAGTAGGAGGAAACTTGCATATACGCCACCGTCCCCTTAGGGCATGGAGTCCTCCCGCCAAGGGAAAGCATAAACCAATGCATAAAATGCTTGCATAAAGGAACAATCTATTAGAATTATCCCAGATAAATATACATAGTACGTAATGCTAAATTATTTCAAATAAATTGACACAGGTGAAGGAGACGCAAGGTTCACAAGAACTAGTTTATTGACAAACAATTAATAAAACAGGTTAAACAACAATTATATATATATATGAGGAGGATAACCAAAAAATAAGCATAAGCATGATAGTAAACAGAAACTTGTTTATCTGAAGGAAAAACATTAGCGCCACTTTTAACATACCGAGGTATCAAAATTGTAAAAGTCTGTATTACTAATCAGTTACATTAGCATTGGAAACGCTCGGCACACATGTCTGCACTTATGCTAGGTTCACCTTTGAAAGTGGAACAGTCAACGTGGGCAACCCCATGCCCTCACACTTAGTTTGTAGAACAGTTTGTAACTACACACTCACCCCGGAATTAATCGTCCCAATTAAATCCACTGTTCCTCGCAGAGTTAAACAGCAGGGTTAACGACACAACCCTCTGCTACCACAGACCTCTTTAGTTACTCCACTTGCTTCGCATAGTGACGAAAGAACACTCTGGAAGACTTCCAGCCAGTGTATGAACAAAGATGTTCAAAATCCATACAATTAAAGAAATTTAAGGATGAGGCAACTTTCCTCGGATCGTGACCTGCGGGTGTACTGTCAGGATCTGCTCTGCGAATAAAATATGTGATTTTCGCCCTAAGTTGTTTCAGTGATAAATTTGAGCCTGATGTTTCTCCCCTGAATAGTTGACCACCCCTGAAGTCTTTAGTTCTGCGAAGATAGACCTTTAGGCATTCTACTGGACATAGAGATGCATCTTCTTTCAGAGGGCCTATTCTCCAGGGACCCCACCTGTTGGTGGGTAACTCGTTCTTGGCGAGAAACGTAGGATCCGGAAACAGGTTCAGTTCTCCCCCATCCAAGAACTGAACACGACCCTCCTCTCTCGAGAGGGCTACAATTTCACTAACCCTGGCCCCGGACGCGAGTGCAAATAGGAAAATAACTTTTTGGGTCAAATCCTTTAGCGCACACTCCTCATTGTTCAACAGTGAAGAGAAATGAAGAACTTTATCTAAAGACCATGAAATGGGCTTTGGAGGTGCTGAAGGTCTGAGCCTAGCACCGGCTTTCGGAATTTTATTAAAAATCTCGTTAGCGAGGTCGACCTGGAAGGCATATAAAATGGGTCTTGTCAAAGCAGATTTACATGTTGAAATTGTGTTAGCTGCTAACCCTTGACCATGGAGGTGGATGAAGAAAGATAAGCAGAAGTCCGTCGAGACCTTTTGCGGATTCTTCGCCTTGACAAAGGCCACCCATTTCCTCCAAGATGACTCATATTACCTTCTAGTACATTTGCACTTATATTCCTCTAGGAAGTCTATACTGTCTTTCGAAATCCCGAAACGTTTTCTCACCGCTAGGGAGAGAAAATCATGAGCTGCAGGGTCCGGGTTTTCTGTGATGAAGCGCAGACAGTCGACTTCTGGACTCGCTGGGTCAGAACTGTATCTGGTAATGGTAGAAACTTCAGCCGTAGTTCCAATGCCAGAGGGAACCACACGCTGTTCGGCCACTTGTGAGCCACTATTGCCGCTACTCCCTTGAAAGATCTCAGTTTGTTGAGGACCCTCAACAGAAGGTTGTGAGGAGGGAACAGGTAAATCCTGGACCATCTGTTCCAGTCGAGAGACATCGCGTCCACTGCTTCCACCAAGGGGTCCTCGTACGGGGACACGTAAAGGGGCAACTTCGTCGCAAAGAGGTCTATCTGCAGTTCTGGGACTTGACTCAAGATGAAGGAGAATGATCCTGCGTCTAGGGACCATTCCGACTCTATCGGTGTGAACCTGGATAGAGCGTCCGCTGTCACATTGTGGACTCCTTGAAGGTGAACTGCCGACAGGTACCACTTCTTCTTTTCCGCCAGTCGAAAGATGGCCAACATCACCTGGTTGAGTGGTGGTGACCTCGATCCTTATCGATTCAAGCGTCTCACAATCACCTCGCTGTCCAGCACCAACCTTATGTGGATCGAGAGACTTTCTTCAAGGTAAGGAGTACTGCCATAGCTTCCAGAAAGTTTATGTGAAATGTCTTGAATAGATTGGACCAAGTCCCTTGGGCCTTCTTCCGATGAGAATGACCTCACCACCCCTCCTTCGAGGCGTCTGTGTGAATAGTCAACGAGGGGGGAGGTGGCTGAAGAAGTACCGACTTCTTTAATTGTCTGACTTGGGACCAAGGCCTGAGAAGTGTACGTAGACGAAGCGGAACTGGTCTTATCAGATCTCTTCGCGCGTTTGATGCATAACTTCTCCAAACTCCGGTTGCATCCTTTAGCTGTGCTCTTAGCACCGGGTCTGTTACCGAAGGAAACTGGAGAGAACCCAGCACTCTCTCCTGTTCGCGTCTTGATATCCTTTCGGAATCCAGAAGTCTCTTGACAGAACCAGCTATCTCCTTCCTCTTCTTCGCCGGGATGGAGAATCGATGTGACACTAGGTCCCAGTGGATTCCCAACCACTGGAACTTTTGAGATGGAGAAAGTCGAGACTTTTTTCTGTTGATCTTGAAGCCTAGATACTCTAGGAACTGGATCACCTGCAGGGAACCTTGCAAACATTCTGTCTTGGATGCTGCCCACACCAGCCAGTCGTCCAGGTAGGCTACCACCTGGATTCCCTTTAGGCGTAATTGTTTGAGAGCTACGCTCGCAAACTTCGTGAAGATCCTTGGGGCTATGTCTAGCCCGAATGGCATGGCTCTGAAGGCGTAGAGTCTTCGATGTAGCTTGAACCCTAGGTAGGGGGAGAGATGGCGATTGATTGGAACGTGCCAATAGGCGTCTGACAAATCTATGGAGACGGTAAATGCCCTCTTGGGCAGTAAGGTCCTTATGTGTTGCAGTGTTAGCATCTTGAACTTGCAGTTCACTATGAACTTGTTGAGTGGCGAAAAGTCCAGAATGACTCTGAGTTTTTCTGAGTCCTTCTTGGGAACACAAAACAGCCTCCCTTGGAATTTGATGGACTTTACCCTTCGGATCACTTTTTTCTCCAACAGTTCTTGAATATACTCCTCCAGAACGGGGGTGGAGTGTTGGAAAAATCGAGGGCACGGGGGTGGAGTGCTGTACCAGCTCCAACCCAGTCCATTCTTGAGAAGGCTGTGGGCCCAGGGATTGAAGGTCCACCGATCCCGAATATTCTGAAGTCTCCCTCCTACCGGTATCATCTCACTTTGACTGCTGTCCTGAGGCCTTGCCTCCCTGACTGCGGCCACCCCTGAATCCCCTCCCCCTTGAGGGGCGTCTAGACGAGCCTCTGGCTGCTCCTTTAGGCTTCGCTCGAAAGGTAGTTGACTGCCCTTCGAACGTTGGGTTAAATGCCGGAGACTGCGTCGACACGGCTTGGGGTACCCACTGGAATGTGGTCGGGGTTTGTGCCACCATCTGGGGCACTGTAGGCATAGGCAATTGCTGTTGCTGCTGCTGTCTGAATGGCTTGGCTGGCCGAGAGGGTAGCTTAGTCTTCTTAGTCTTCCTCTTTGGTTGGCGACCCTCATCCGGGGAAGACTTTCTCTTGAGAGATAGGCCCCACTTCTGGAGAAGGTTTCTATTCTCCGTGGCGGCCTTATCTACAACCTCCTTGACTGCTTCACTAGGGAAGAGGTCTTTGCCCCAAATGTTGGAGGAGATTAGTTTCCTTGGCTCGTGCCTCACCGCAGCCGAGGCGAACACGAACTCCCTACAAGCCCTCCTCGCTTTGACAAAGCTGTAAAGGTCCTTCGTCACTGTGGCCAGATGTGTCTTAGCCACTACCATGAACATCTCGTGAACCTTGGGGTCACTTGCCATTGTCTCAAGAGTCGTTTGATGAGACATTGAGGCAGCCAGTCTTTCTTTCGTCTCGAGCTCCCTTCGCAAAAGAAAGTCAGACA
This sequence comes from Palaemon carinicauda, assembly GCF_036898095.1. Classification (NCBI taxonomy): domain Eukaryota; kingdom Metazoa; phylum Arthropoda; class Malacostraca; order Decapoda; family Palaemonidae; genus Palaemon; species Palaemon carinicauda. Next base: position 66,897,168 of record NC_090745.1, on the reverse strand, counting down.
GCTTCGGGAGGTTCTCACCGAACTGACGTCCGGCAATATCAGCCTCCAACTTCCCGACTGAGAAGGTAAGATGGACGTCCTTCCAGTCCTTGTGGTCCATGGGTAGGGCCAAAGACAAAGGTTTACACTCCTCCAAGGAGGGGCATGGCTTACCAGCCTCGACTGCTTTCAGCACAGCCACAAACCCTTTCTACATAAAGGGGAAGGCTCTAGCAGGAGAGGACACAAAGGAAGGGTGCTTCTTACTCAAAGCAGGTACCTTTGAGTTTGTGAAGCCCCTCTCTTTCATCGAGCACGATAGCAAAGCTTGAGCCTTAGCATGGTCCAAAACGATGACCTCCTTCGGCTCTGTCTCCTCCTTTGAGGCTGGTTCCTTCCTTAGACGGACATAACAGTCCGGATACGACCCCTTGCTGGGCCAGAATTCCACCTCCTCAAGGGGAACTGAGCCCAACTTCTCCAAAATGACGATTTTTCCGGTCGTCATAGGCATATGCTCAGCATACTTCCAAGGGTTGGCATCTGAGCACAAGGGAAGGTCTTTCACGCTGAGCTTCTTCTGGGGCCCACGTGATGCTGCAAGTCTCCGCATCTCCAGCTCCATTGCAGCCGCCTTCTCATTATTCTCCCTCTGCATCTGTTGGATCATTCCAACGATGGAGGAAAGGGTCTTCTGGGAGAGAGGACGATGTTGAGGGAATAGGTTAAGTGGCCTGAACCGGAGTAGCCGACACCTCGTCGACCTCTTCCTCTTCATTGTCTGGAGCCTGCTCTTCATCCTAGTCCTCTGCCAGAAGGTCATCTTCCAGACGCTCAGACACCTCCGACATCCTGTCTTCCAATTGGATGTCCTGCAGGGCATCCGCGACTTCAGCATCCACAGGGATCTGAACTACTGGTATCTCCACTTGAGGCTGGGGAATCACTGCCTCAGCTGACGCTCTGGGGAAAAGGTAAGCCCTCATCTTCTCACTTGGAAGATAGGGCCCAGAGGTGTTCTTCTGAAAACCCCTTACCCAGGTACGAAGCTTCTCCCTTGCCGCATCCCTTGACTCCGCCGTCTTAGGGGAATCAAAAGCCTCAGCAACCAGGTTTGTGCACACGGTACATACCTGCGGGTCCCAATACCGGAGATCACCTTTGGAGACTGCGCATGCTGCGTGCCTCCTACACAAATCATGTCCGCAGAAGTTCTTGCTGCGGACGTTGCAGAAAACGCTTCCACACTTCGGATGGTCCTCCTGTAAAGAGAAGAAATTTCCATGAGTATCAAGTGAACTACGTATCACTGGATATACATAGCTTAGCATAATTAAACCAGAAAGGAAAGACACACACTTGTGTTTCCCGCACAGTCAATTGCTGCAACCTTCCAAATAATAAAATCGTATGGTTAATCTATCCTAGAGCAACCAATGAATAATTTCCAGAGGAAACAGGTGTAGCTCACACCCAAAAGATGATTCTAAAATGCCGGATAGTAGACAAGAAAGAACTCACTTTCTTTATCTGTAAGGCTACACCAAAGGGCTGTGCAAGATAACACAAAAGTGTTAGAAAACAGTGTTGTAACAAATACTATACTATAGTTTTCTCCCTACAGTATATACTATACTGAAAAATACTGGCTACAGTATAGAAGGTAATGTGCCGCCCTCCACGTGTCGGCCGGCACACATCTTAACTAGTTCCAAAGTATACTACTTAAGAGCTATAAGGCGGCAGAACGCTGGTTCAAATGCATGTGCCGGCCGGCAGTCATTGCCGGCCGGCAACTACACAAGATAGCACCTGGCTGCCGGCCACCAATCGTAGCATCTAGCAGACAATGGTGTGATAATAACCGGCCGGCAAAGGTATACAACCGATGCCGGCCGACAGCAAAAGAACCAGAGAACTCCGACTGCGCGGCTGCCGGCCACTCAGGCCGGCAGCCGGCTAGGGTACAACACTAGAAGAAAACAGAAGGGATGCCGGGATAAGAGACTGCACTACCTCATAGCCCGGCAACCCGAAAGAGTGCACATAAGGAAGAAGAGAATATAACTTCAGGCTTCCTGACCAATGCCATCTGGCTCTACTGACAAACATGGATGAGAGACCAAGAGAGGTCCGGGCAGCACTCAAAGCAGAAGACCCTTGCCGGCCGGCACACACTGCCGGGCGGCAAGGGACTGAGTCAACCCCACATCCTAACCTATGCTAGGTACAGATGTAGAATGATGGACAGGAATGCAATGGCTAGGCCATTACAAAGGAAAGAGGGGGAAAGGGCGAAGAGGGTCCTACCAACCTTGCTCTAGTAATGAATCACCCGCAGCCAAGAAAACTCATCTTAGCCTAGGGGAGATCCGAGGAGGGAGGCCAGCAATACTTGCCAACCCCCACGGAACCAAAGCAAGGAAGGCGTTGCTATTCACAGAAAAAAGGATCTTATCCTCTACACCGAGAACAGCAACACTGGACTAGTCTGCTAGATCACAAGAAGAAGGAATCATCGCGTACAGAAACCTTCGAAAGTGACCTAAGGAGGCTAAGCCTCCTATGTCTGCTGCCAGTCTAGCAAGGGAATCTCAACCACAAGCTAGACATAAACATACTCAGACTAAGAACTCTGATGTTCTGCCCCCTCTCTGAAGCCAGACTTACTGGAAACAGGAAGGAACAGGAACACCCTAATATAGTTGTATCTAAAGTCAATTCAGATAAACCACTAGGGTTAAGCCCAAGGCTTAAACAGAGGGAAAGGGATTGCACACCTCCGAAGAGAAGAGAGCAACCGGGGAGTGTGAGAAAGTATACTAAGGCCCCATAGACAACTTAGCCTAGGCGCCAAGAGAATCGATTACCTAAATCACCGAAACTCACTCGTATACTATCTTGGAAGAAAATCAACATAATCTTAAATGTATAAAACTGCCTAAAGCTTCAATAAAATTTTAAAACACTCGGAAATCTGAATATCATGCAGGAAAGTACTAGGGCCAAACGACTAGGCTACAAGGTCTAGCGTAGGCCAGAATCGGCGAATCCTTTGCCAAGACAAACAATACCAAAAGCATCATATAAAGAAATCCTATGTAATGCTAAACAGCTAAAATTATTAAAGCGAAACAACCGGGAACGTCGCTCTGGCTAACTAATCAACTCATACCTAGCGAGCGACAGCGTCCAGGACGCCTCCGGTAGGCAACAGCTCTTGTAACAACTATATCACCATCAATCACTTTTAAAATTACCAAGAGCCTACATTTATACATAAAAGAAATAATACTCAACTTATCAGAAGCAGAAGAAGTTGGAGAAAGCATTATTAGTTGATTGAATCCAAGAATTGCGAGAAACACAGGGAAAAAACACCGAGTTGTTGAGCTACGCAAAAAGGAATACAGATGGCGCCGTGAGCGGCGCAATGCACGCTTACGAAATGGGAGAGGAGAGATACCTTGCGAGCGGCTTTCCTTTTTCTTTCTCGTTTTCGTTTTCTTGCCAATTGACCCCTTCGAAGTGTTAACTCTGTTCGGGGTGCAGATTGCCATGTGGCGTGTCAAGAATACGTCCTCTGATATTTCGCGATATCCCTGGTTCTTTTATTAGGGATATTCGCTCCAGGAGTTAGAATTCCGGGTACCTTAAGGTAAATTCTCTGGGAATATCGCCGTAGTTATATATACCCAAGGAAGCTACCCTTTAGGAACTTCCATCACGACGACATGGCTTGAGCCCAAAAAAGGGTTATGTATACACCTGCATTTGATTTAACAGATCAACAACAATAAAAATGACGACGCAGATGGAATCCTCTGGATAATTACTTATAATTTTTCACTCATTTACAGGTGAGTAATATGTTGAAATCACCAGACGTTTTGCAACCAACTCTAAAATTGGTGATGACCCGATGACGAATACACGCAGATATCATAGAGAAGCAGAAGAAAAATTTATTGCGAGAGAAGCAGAAGAAAAAGGCAATGAAGATTTCCCATGCAGCCAACCAGAAGAATTTCATTAAACATAAGAAAACAAAACAAGAAAACAAAGTGAATTTTAAAGTTGTGTAGGATACAAAAAAGGTAGGAAGTTACAAGGTGACTTCAGAGCAGTAGCCTAACCTAATTAAGGTAAGAAGTCAAAAGGCCTCTTGACATTGAACATCCTGAATGATTTAGCATCATGCTGATCCAATTCTGTTGCGACACGATGGCAGCAGTGGTGTGAGTAATTTAAGATTTATTTAAAAGCATTAGGGAATATGAAGAATGCCCAAAAGAAAGCATTGTTACTTCATACAGCAGGTAGAGAAGTTCGGGAAGTGTTTAAGACATTGCAGCCCACAGATGACACAAGTGAGGTTGCACATAAGGCTCTTACCACATATCTTGCTACTCAGGTCAATAATTTTTTTGGAAGGTATCAATTTACAGCCCCAGCCATATCAGAAAGAAAATGAAAGTTTAGATGTATTTGTGACTAGACTAAAGAATTTAGCTGTTTCATGTGAATTTCTAGAGTTAGAAAATGTTATCATAGATCAAGTTATTGCGCATTGCACATCACAAGAGCTAAGAAAGAAATTATTGTAAGATAAATATTTGACATTAGAAAAGGTATTGATAATAGGCAGAGCTTTAGAAACATCAAATAGACAAAGTAACATATTAGGTAGCAATAGAATGGAAAATTCTAAAATTAGTACAATAGGCTCCAAGTGGAAAAACAATGAGAATCATAGAAGGAATATGTCAAAGCCTAATCATAGAAAAGTGCCTAACACTAATATTCATAAATATCAGAATCAGACCTAAGCACAGAAACAACAGGAAAAACCCAAGTGTTATAGGTTTGGTAAAACTGATCATCTTGCATATGAAGCACAGAAAGGCCCTGCTACTGGACAAACATGCCAGAATTGTAAAAAAGATGGGTCATTTTGCAACTGCTTGTAGATTCCTTAAACAGTACGCAAAGAAAATGAATGCTACAGTTGATACTATTGGTTAAGAGAATAATGCAAAAATTTTCATGATAACCACGATAAGTCAGAAACTGATTTTGCGTTTCGCATAAATTCAGTCAACAAAGGTGCAAAGAAACATATCATGGTAGAAGTAATCATAAATGGAAAACCAATTTTGATGCAAGTTGACACAGCAGCCGATGTATCAATTATGTCTGAGAAAACAGCTAAAAGCATTCCTAATTTGATATTACAAGGTACAAATATAGTTTTGAAAGGTTATAATGGTTTTTATATTCAGGCAATAGGTGCTTCGAACGTAGAAGTACAGTACAAAGAACAGAAATTAAAGAGAATGCCATTAACAATAGTAAAATGTAAAGGATAAATTTTGCTACGTTTGGATTGGCTACAGTATTTGAAATTAGATTTTCCTAGTATTTTAATGGTTACAGATAGACAGATGAACACAAAAATGAAATGTCTGTGGATAATACTATATCAGAGTTTCACGACATATTTGAAGATAAAGTAGGTACAGTAAAGAACGCAAAGGCAATTTTAGTTTTGAAACCTAACAGTGGTCCTAGATTTTGTGCTCCGAGAACAGTACCGTATGCATTGAAAACTGCAGTTGAAACACAAATCAGGAGATTAGAAAATGAAGGTTCATAGGAAAAGGTTACATATTCAGATTGGGCTACTCCATTAGTTCCTATTGTGAAGGAAAATAGTCAGGTTAGGTTAGGTGGAGATTACAAAGTAATATTGAATCCACAACTGCAAGTAGCTAATTACCAAATCCGAAAGACATGTTTGCAACTATGTCAGGATGTAATGTTTTTTCTAAGTTAGGTTTAAGACAAGCATTTCCGCAACTTCCCATGATGAAAGTTCACAAGAATTATGTACAGTAAATACATCCTTAGGTTTGTTTAGACCAAAGAAATTACCTTATGGAGTTGCAAGTAGTCCAACTATATGGCAACAAACTATGGATACAATTTTTTCAGGAATGTAAGGAGTATTAATCTTTATAGATGATATTTTAATTACTGTTAAAGACACAAGAGAACATAGAAAAAGATTGCGAACAGTTCTGAAGAAGTTCAAGGAACATGATATTAGAATAAATAAGAGCAAATGTATTTCAAAAGGTAATTCAGTGGAATACTTAGATTTTGTAATTAAGGGCAAGGGTATTCACAAAACTAAAGAGAAGATCAAATCTGTATAATCAACAAAAGTACCAGAAAATGTTAAGGAATTACAATCCATTTTAGGTTTAGTAACATCTTATAGGAATTTCATTCAGAATTTGTCTACAATAGCACATCCATTGTACAATTTGTGGAATAAGGGTGTAGAATGGAAGTGGACAAAAGAGTGTCAGGGATATTTTGAAAGAATCAAACCGGAAATAACATCACCTACATTCCCAGTACACCATCAAATTGATCTACCAGTTGAATTAGTATGTGATGCATGAAACATAGGTTTAGGTGCAGTATTATCTCATGTAATGCCAGATGGAACAGAAAAACCAATTGCTTTCACTTTTAGGTAGAAAAGAATTATTCTCAAATAGAAAAAGAAGGTTTAGCACTAGTATATAGAGTTAAGAAATTTCATATGTATCTTTATGGTATGAAAAGGTTCACACTTGTTATAGATCATAAACCTTTATTAGCAAGACTATAACGTTGGGCAATTACGTTAGCCGCGTACCACTATGATATAGAATACCGTCCAACATCAAAGATAGGTAATACAGATGCTTTATCTAGATTACCAGGAGGCAAAGCTCCAGAAGAGTATGATGACAGTATTCTGTTAATTTCTGTATATGATGTACCCAGTACAGCAAAGGATGTAGCACATAGTACCAAGAGAGACCCAGTACTTTGTAATGTTTTAGAAAGTTTAATGACAGGTAGAGACTTACGTGGAAAAGATGAAAATTGTAAACCTTATAAGGATATATGGTATGAACTTAATGTTACACAAGGAATAGTGATGAGAGGTTCAAGGGTAGTTATTCCTAATTCACTGAGGAATAAGGTTTTGTCTGAAATATATGCTGATCACTAAGGTATTGTAAGATTAAAGTCAATTGCAAGAACTTTTTTATGGTTGCCAGGTGTAGATAGAAATATGGAATCCAATGTAAAGAATTGTTTGAATTCTGTTATGCAACAGAACAATCCACATTATGCTAGAATGCATCCATCGGAGCTACCCAGGTATCCATGGCAAAGAGTACATAGAGATTTTCAGGTCCTTTTTTAAATTATTTGTTTTTGATAGTAGTAGCTGCTTACAGTAAGTGGCCAGAAGTCATTCCAAAGATGACTACAACATCTTACGCTACAATAAAAGAGTTAATGCAATTTTTTTCTACACATGGTATTCCAGAAAGAATTGTTACAGATAATGGTCCACAATTTACCTCACGAGAGTTTAAAGAATTTTGTAACGTTAATGGAATAAAACATACATTTTCAGCAACATATCATCCCTCTACCAATGAGGAGGCTGAAAGGTTTCTTCAAACATTTAAACAAAATATGAAGAATAGAAAAGCAAATTCAGGTAACATATTTTTGCATGTATCAAAGTTTTTATTGTCATATAGAACAACGCCGCACAGCACCACAGGCGGGACACCATCAAATTTGTTGATGGGGAGGATAAGGTGTAAGTTAGATTTGTTGTATCTAAGTTTGCAAAGGGATTTAGAAGATAAAAGGTATAAACAAGTAGAAAATCTTCCAAAAGTAAGACATTTTTTACCTTTAACTGATGTCGTGGTAAGATCGTACAACACTCCAGAGAAGTGGGTACCAGGAAAGATTGTAAGTGATATAGGAAATTTACATTATGATGGTCAAGTTGGTGGGAATATTGTAAAACGTCATGTTGATCAATTACAACCATTAAACAGAAATACAGTAGAGCATGTGAATGATAGCGATGGAAAACTTTCAGAAGTAGTTAGATCAAATTAGTCAAACGTAGATTCAGAACCAATTC